>NW_020328978.1:0-24741 GCF_001858045.2 Oreochromis niloticus | reverse complement strand
TTTTTCATTGATGCTGTATTCAAAAGGCTTTACATTTGAAGTTGATTCCACAACAGGATGTTTTGTTGTTGGTTCAGTTGCTGCAGTGGAAACGTCATCATTTGGATCTTTTGCTTTTCTGTCCTTTCTGCTTTTTCTTCTTCTTTTTCTTCTTTTCTTCTTGGCCACAGACGATGCTGCATTTCCCTCACATTCAGAGTTTGGTTTACTCAGGTAACTTTTCAGATTTCTCAGCACCTCTTTCAGCTTTTCATTCATTTTCATATCAGCTGATGTCAGTATGTCCTCAGGCACTGAAGTTATGCCCACTGATGCAAAAATGTTAACCTTTTGTTCAACTGACATCAGGTTTGCGAATATACCGTATGTATACACCCTGATGTTAGTGGAGTGTTGCTCATTTACAAAAGGGGCAACTGTTTTGCATAAGTTCTCTAAAAAGTCTAAGTGCCAGTCCTTTGTGCCTTTTGTTTTCTGTGTTATCACATACAGTGTTTGTAGCACTGATTCATAAACACCACTGTCTTGTGAGTCAAGCAGTTTAAGTAGTTGTGGAACTATAGCTACTGCATGCTCATTTGTTATATCATCCATTGTACAGAAAACTGCATTTAAACTTTCAACTGCCAGCTTTACATGTGTCTTAGGGATGTTTGGAAAGCGACTGGCTGCACTGCAATGTAAGTATTCACATTCTCAGTTTCCTTTAGCCATTTATGCAAGCCTGGCAGTATTTTTCTGGGATCTGGCCCATTAACATAAAGAGAAGTTCAATCATGGTTAGATGGTTCTGAGGATCTTCCAACAGCATGTGACTATTAAAATTTCTGAACACTTCTTCAGGTGTTTTTTCAGAAATAGCTATTTCCATATCCAAAAAATATCTGATTTTGGAGCAGAGTTCATTTCCTTTGGATGCAATATTACTAATCATCTCAGATATTCTTTTGTTGTGAACTGAATGCTCAGGAGATATAGGTAAGAGTGTTACCGGTGCACCAGCAGAAAGGAGCACGTTTACAACATCTTCTCTGTCATTGGTGGCAGCAGTATGCAATGGTGTGAAAGCATGGCATCCATTTAAATCAGCTTTTGCTTCTAGAAGTTCTCCACAAAAAAAGTGGAGCCTTAGAAAGTGAGACATAATGCAAAGGTGACCAGCCATATTGAGAAGGTACATTTGGGTCTGCACCCTGTTCAAAAGATAAGAACAGATATCTCTGTTGTGTTTTACAATGGCAGCAATCAGCGGAGTTATGCATTGCTTCCACTCTCTAGAAGGGTAAAGTCCATTAATGTCATTGCCCTGAGTAACTTCTTGAGCTTTTTGCAGTTATTGTTAAAAATACACTGTACTACAGGATGTGTGTCTGTTGGTTGGGGCAGTGTCACTTTAAACTGAACATTCATTTCTTTGTTTTACATGACCTGTGGAAGAGAGAAAGTATTAATATTACACAAGTGATACTGAATTTGGTTCTGCTTTATACTTAAGAAAAGCATCTAAAGTAATTAAAATGTAGGTTTTGGTTCATTTTATTTTAACAGCAGTTTGTCAAATGGTTTCAGAAACCTAAACAAAATTCTGTGCAAAAATTTTAACTTGAAATAGACAGAAACAGATTTGGACACAAATAATAGATGTAATATTATCCAACCATCTTCTTCCGCTTATACAGGGCTGGGTCGCGAGGGCAGCAGCCCACGTAATGTCATATTACAATATAATGTAGTGCATTTGTATGCAATTTATACTGGTTCTTAATCGCAAAATTCCTAAAATACTAAAGCATATTGTTAACAAAGATATCTTAGACAAAGGTTGCCATGCCACCTAAACTTTGAACTTCCTAGCAAGCAGAGGTTATTTTACAATATTATCATATATATACAGAACCCCTGTTATGGGCACCAGTACAGCCGACCTGACTGAGCATGTGACCCACATGCTGTACGGCTATTGCAGAGGCCCGGAAACAAATCCTCCCCAAGGCCTCTCTGCTCCCTGCTCTCTCTCCCAGTTTTTTTCTGTCTTTTCTCAATAGAGGCTAAAAAAATACCCTCCCCTTAAAACAACTATCAGAGGATTGTAAGGAAATGAACTTACAGTGTCGACGTACGGTACAGCTGTTTCATTTAGGCCAAGATCTCAGGTATCTTCTGGCTCCTCCCATTTATACAACACTTACAGCCAACGTCTTAGACTGGGAGTGGGAGGGGTTGAGTGCATGTCAGGATTTGTAGGCTAATGATCATAGGTTTGTTTTATGTATAAATAAAAGGTGTTTTCATAAAAACAAATATTTCTTGGTAAATATGTTACACACTTACCATAAGGAAAATAGAATAATTTTAAGTTATTTTAGTAATTTTAGTTACTTTTGAAAATGGGAACCATACATAGAATATTATTGTATGTTAATATCATGATAAGTAATGGGTAAAAATGAGGTCTCAGCAATGCTTACAAATCCTGAACTTTCTTGAGGCAACCAACCAACACAGAAATATTACTGGAGGGCGCTGGCATGACAACCCTAAACACAGGATGTTATTGTACTGCTGCTTCCAACCTAGCCTGCAGGTTAATGATTTATTCCTTACAGTGGTATTATCAAATATGAAGATTTTGCTGGCAGCAAACATCCTGCTACAGTTGGTAACATGTTTTTCAAAGAGTAAACCTGCAATGTTCTGTCATGGTCCCTTGGCCTTGTACCCAGGGTTTGAGTTTTGGGGATGATGAGGGGGTTTCTAGTTTGTGTTTTTTATAATCTTGTATTGTTATTTAGTCTTTTTCCGTTACAGAGTTATGTTTACTTTCTTGGTGCTTATTATGATCCTGTATTCTGTGCCTTTTGTTCCCTGCTTGCTTTGGTTGTTAGATTTGTCTCTTCCTTTTGTTTTTCCGTTCTGTTCCTTCTCTCTTGTCTGTTCTATTTGTGTCAAGTCAAGTCAAGTCAAGTCAAGTTTATTTATAAAGCACATTTAAAAACAACCAAGGCTGACCAAAGTGCTGTACAATAAAATACAAATATAAAATAGTATAAAACACAGGAACATAAAATACCTCACTGATAAAACAAACTAAAACAATAGGTTAAACCTTGCTAAAAGCCAATGAAAAGAGGTGAGTTTTAAGAGCAGTTTTAAAAGTTCCTAGGCTTGTGGAGAATCTGATATGAGGGGGTAGACTGTTCCACAGTCTGGGTGCAGCCACAGCAAAAGCCCTCTCTCCCCTAGTCTTTAATCTGTACCTGGGAACATCTAAAAGCATCAAGTCTGCTGACCTTAAGGATCTCCTGGGGCAGTAAATGCTAAGAAGCTCTGCCAAGTAAGGAGGTGCAGTACCGTTAAGAACCTTAAAAACCAGCAGTAAAATTTTAAAATCAATCCTAAAAGCAACTGGGAGCCAGTGAAGAGAGCAGAGGACCGGAGTGATGTGGTCTCTCTTTTTGGAACCGGTCAGCATGCAAGCAGCAGCGTTCTGCACCAGCTGGAGGCGATGCAGACAGGAACGATCTAAACCAACATAAAGGGAGTTACAGTAGTCCAGCCGTGAAGTAATAAAAGCATGGACCACCCTTTCTAGATCATTCCTGCACAGGTAGGACTTGACTTTAGCTAAAATCCGTAGGTGATAAAAAGATCCCTTGACTACGGAGCTGATTTGTTTATCGAATTTAAAAGCAAGTTTGTATGTCTTAGTCCAGGATTCAGTCTTAGTTATTTCCTGTGTTTTGAAAGTTTCTTGTCTTGTGTGCTTTGTGTTTAATTCTACTTCCCCTGTTTCTTTATTTTAGTTTCAGCTCTCCTCTCACCTGTTGGCTATTTCCCCTCAGTCTCCTGTGTGTCTTATATATTGTCTCAATCTTCCCTTGCCTTTGTTGTGTTCTCCCACTCAGCTGTGTTCCTCTTTCGTGTGTTATCTGAGAATAGTTATTGTTTTCGGTTGTTGCTCCTAAACATGCTTTTATTTCTTCAGAAGCTTAGCAATAAAGCTGTTTTTGAGTTTTGCGCTTTCCTGCACTGTTGGTCCAATTCTTGCCTCTCACACAACTCACCTTGACATGTTCTTTGTTTAATAAATATTATTTCTATTCTTAAAAAAACAAGCAAAAAACAAACAAACCACAGTTTCATTGTATATGTGACAATAAAGACAATAAAAGACTATTCTATTCTGTTTTATTTATAGACATTCTATTGTAGTTTTCCTTAAAAAAGTGATTCATGTTTTTTTCTCAGTTTTAATTGATACTGTATCATAAACCCATTCACAGCTCCAATGATTAACAAATGACAAAACACAATTTACGATCATAGTTAACTGATTAATCTTAGTGTAGGCCTATATCATTAGAGTAACATTTAAGTGTAAACCAAAATCATACAAAAAAATTGTAAAGCTCGATATCATTCACACTGAAGCATTTTTCTACAGGCATTTGTTAGGACCCACTGCGATCAGTGACATTGGGGTGACATCTTTTATATTTCATTTTTGGACGTACAGTTTTGGTTCACTGACGCGCCAAGCGGTGTGTCTACGGAACGTCTAATGTTGACATCCATAGGACCTCCGTGTACCGGCTAATTATAGTCCAAATGTGGTCGTTGTGGATGTTAAATGTTGTTATACTGCTTTTATGGGCTCTGTAGTCACATGTTTCCAGAGGGTGGAGGACATGTTTTCTCTACATAAACAGTTATGTGTGAAGGAAAGCAGAGTGATCAGTGGAGATATCCAAGATGGCGCGGGCTCTTGAACTAAAACAAAAGTGAGCAGCTGAACGGTGGTTTGGAGCATAAATGTCCCAGCTTCTCACAGTCAGTGTGCAAAATATGTGCATCAACAAAGACTGTCGAAGAGACGGTCCAGTTCATACATATGTCACACAGTGGAAATTTGTGTTTGTTTCATGGTTTATGTTGTTTTGATTGTAATGTGTATTGGTGCATACAGTACTGGTTTTATTTGCATGGTTTCCCCTGATATTTGTATTGCATGTTTTAGTGTTGTAGCATGATATTCTTTTAATCCACTGGGCGGACAATAGCAGGCACCTGTTGAAGTGTGGGCGTGCCCTGAGGCAGCCACCAGACTCGTTAAAGGACGAGGGTGCACCTCTGCCTGCATCTGTGAGTATCACTTTCCCTGCTGATGTGCGCCCAGATTAACTGGCGTCGCAGATCAACTGGCGTTGGTCGAACAGATGTATGGTAGACTTGCTTTTCAGGAGCTGCTACTGACAAATAAAGCAAATAAAACCAAATATTTCATTGGTGACATTTGTGAGGTTACCTCAAACACAGTCCGTCAGTCGTGTTGCTGTTGAACAACAAAATGTTTAAAAATGTCGCGAGTTTACCTGGTGATATTCTCATGCAGGAGGCGATCATGAAAACGGCAAACAATTAACACCACGCCGATGCTGTTCACAGGACAGCAAGACAAAAAATTATCCCTGTTGTCTTTGCTTAATGACTGGTTTTAGTCTTGACAATCCACATTGCTGGCATTGCATCTTTCAACATGTTTGTGGGTCAATTTGAATGCTCCAGGTGTAAGAGCAGCCACTGAGCCACTACTGCAATCACAAGTTAATCTAGTAGTAGGCTATGGTACTTGCCCACAGGTGGCAGTAGTGGACTGACCTCCACTTGAGACTGCTCCAGCTGCTATATGATAGTCAGTAGATCTGCTACAAATTGCAGATCATATGCAAGTTTTGGAAATTAAATCATGAATATTCCTAACTTAGTTTTAAAAGTCAAAAAATCTAACTCTCCTCCACACTCAACAACAGATGACAAACCAACTCACACACCTGAGTCACTCACTTTCCTAAATCCACTCACTCTCACAAGTGCTACTCAATCACATTGGCTCTGTTTATTACTAATCACTGTGTAACTCAGGGGTCGGCAACCCTAGGCACGCGTGCCACAGCTGGCACGCGAAGGGTTAACTGATGGCACGACCATAGCTGGACTGGCCATCGGCATACCGGGCATTTGCTCGGTGGGCCGATGATTTTTTTTTTTTTTTTGTAACGGTATAAACAATGGAAGATGGTGGATTGGCCAGATGTTGGCCGGTGTGTAAAAATAAGTCAGTTGTTTGGTGGTGGCTATGGCGGAGCTTCCACAGATTCAGTAACATTAACAAGTGGTGGAGGCCAGCAGGTGGATGAGGGAAAGGAGGAGCAGAGAACCGAGGCCGCCGCCGGTCCGAGTGTCAGGTGAACTGAACTTCAGGTACGAAGTTATGACCTGCAGTCTATCTGGGTCAGATATAAACCAAGTTTAGGTGGAGTTTATTTTCGTTGTGCTGACTTTTTACAGTCAGTTACAATAACTCGTACTGCGTACTAGCTAGCATGACGGAGTTTCTATACAGCTGGGTCGGTGCTATGATGTGACTGGTGAACTTTATTCTATTCATAAGGTTAGTTAGTAGAGTTGCCAACCGTCCCGTACAAACGGAATCGTCTCGTATTCAGAGAAAATATTACGCGTTTCGTATTGAGCTGAAAAGGAACACAGTTTGGCCCGGACTTCAGCTAGGATGGAAAAAGACACAAAGGTGGATTTATTCTGTCGTTATGCTGCACAGCTGTTTCTTCTTCTCTCATTCTCTCCCCTCTCTCTCCTGTTGCTACTTCAATCATGAAACTGATCAATGATCAGCTGATCGGCTTTTCTCTCTTGTTTGTTTATCGCCCACTTTGTGCCAGAAAGAGGAAACCGCCGGATGTCGCGCTAAACAACAGCAGCACGTTTAAGCTTGATCAGCTGTTGTTAGAATTTATTTAATATTAATTTCTAGTATCAGCTGAGGTTTGCTGGAGCCACAGCTGTAAAACCTGCTGGTCATGATATTGGTTTGTATATCTGGTGAGAGGGAAACATGAAGATGAAACCAGGAGATGTCCTTACTGAATCATCAGAGCTGAACAGGTGATGGAGAAACAGGTTTACCTTTTAGGTGACATGAATGAGTTGAAGGGAAGTTATGAACTGTTTCTGAGAGACAAATAACACCAGGATCATTTTTTTACGTAGCTGACAGCTGGTAACTGTGCAGGGGCGGATCTAGCAAAGTTATGCCAGGGGGCCAGGTAGGGCATTAACAGGGAAAGGGGGGCACAAAGAAATACTTTCTTATTCTCATTTAAAATGTCTGGCTGTATTAAATAATTATCTGAAGCTTACAACCAAAGTTTTTATCTGATGTAAGATGTATAGAAATCATACATATACCAACAAGATAGTGTACATCACTGTCACATTGCAGAGGCCTTATTGACAGTATTTGACTCTACATATCTGTGTGAGCAGATTTTCTCTCACATGAGAGTCCTCAGGTAGCCGTCTGAATGCTGGACACTCGGAGACCTGTGTCTCTGAGTGGGAGACCAGTGATCACATTAACATGTGTGTCTCTGTATTAACAGACATGCCATATTGGCTGAGTTTATTTTTCTTATCATTGTTGTGAGGAGACCATAAATAGCATTTGTATTTTCTGTTGTACAGTCCATTTGCTGTTATGGAGTTCTTGTTATGGATAAAAAGTGTCTGTTTTTTTGTTTCAAAATAGCTGATAACTATTCGCTGATAGCTGCCAACATCTGCAAACAAATATAATTCTATAAAGTGGTTCTATATATTGTGTAACTGTTCATATAGAGCGTTATTAAATTTATTGCTAATGCAATCATATGGCACTCTGACTTCTGAGGAAATTTTAAATGGCACTCGCCATCAGAAAGGTTGCCTACCCCTGGTTTATACTGTCACAAGGTTGTACAAACCTTTTTGCCAACTTCTCAAAAGATTTAAAACAAATGTTATTATTTATGCATCTACAATGTGCATATGACTGATGAGTGACGAAACGTTTCTCCCACTGAAAACGCTACGTCCAGATGAACAGAATCAACCTTTTGGGATTTACTATCCTGGATAACTGAGCATGCATCAAGACATATAATGTGCTTAAATTTTTAGATGTGGAAATTATATAGTGTATTTATTTTCATAATCACAATGATACTGACTGAAATACTGACCAGTATTCAGGTTTTTTAATTGTTGTTGTGTCCACACACTTCAGGAGCTGCCACTGGTGTCATTTTACTTGGGCCAGCACAGCTCAGTGTCCCTGACGTTCTGACCAAGAAGCCCTAATGTAGCTACACACACACAAAAACCAAACAACAACAACAAAAAACCTTAACTTATTTAGTTTATATACAAGAAATAATCACCTTCCTCCACAGCGCTCCATTAAGTGTTAAATAAGTATCCGGATCATGCATCTTTCATGTATGGATATGTGCTGGTTTTCTTCAAGACTGGTAACCAAAGATATCCCGCTCAGGTGCACCTTATGGATGTTCTTAAGTTAAATAATTAAAGTTAAAACAATTTCAATGTCAATTAACATACTCAATCGTTAAAGCAAAATATAACATTTCTCATTTTTATTAAAATGAATGTATGTAGACAGACCCAGCACACGCTGGAGAGATTATATCTCTCGGCTGGCCTGGGAACTGGATATGTCTAACATATGGTCTTGGTGGCCTTTCTGGGGCTCTGGGTTATCTTTGCAAGAAAATTGGCCTCTTCCTTGATTATGCTTATCATGATTTTTGTTTGTTCGGTCTTTTTCATGTGTTAATGATGCATTATCTTGAAAGGATACTTTAATTTCTGTTTATAGATTAGTTTCCACACAGAAATGGAAGAACTGAGGCAGCAAATGCAAAAGAAAGTCTGTGCTTTCTGGGAGGCACTTCTATATGTGGAGCTTTATTTGAAATGGGTCTAGTTTGTTAACAGGAAATCCACCATTACATGGGCAGGAAATGCTATCAGACAAAGAAACAAGACACATAAGGGAAACAGAATTGCTGATAACATTACAGCTGCTACACATCATGCAAGTTTTCTCACAAGGAGAGAGGAACAGCCTCACTGACACAGTTATGTCTCTTACTGATATCCACAATAAACAATAAAACACTTTTTTCCAGAATATACTGCTGCTGCCTTTACAAACTGAAAACTGAGAAACACTACATCATAATAGCAGCAGGCTTTGGACAAACAAAGACTAACAAAGGCTTTGGACTTTGGGTTTTTTGCCTGTACTTAATTCCTTTACAAAGACAATCTGGGAATTTAATCATATTATTATTTTGTTGTATGTCAGGGTTGTGCCAGATAGGTGTACGTTTGCATGGAATTAATGAAGACTGTCATTTTTAGAAACTCCCACCATGCTGTCAAAGAGCTGATGTTGATGCTTTTAAAGCGTTCATTCAGTTTGATGTTTGAAGATGATAAATGGTAGATCTTAAATCACTAGATTATTGCATAGTGCCTGTTCTAGACCTAGCCAGAGCTCATCTAAGAGGGTGTGTTTTAACCATCCAAAGAGGGAGAAAGGGTCTTTTGTCCCTCTTTGGGGGGAAACTCCCACTGGGTTTAAATCTGGGACTCTCCACCATTGACCCTTAGAACTGAAGAAGCTTCTTGGATGAGAGGTGAAACGTCTTCAAGCAACTCAAAGAAGTCCAGACGCTTTTCTTTCCATGACAGCACACTGTTGAAAAGAAATAGTCATTGATGTGACCGTCTGCTTGGTATCATATTTATTAAAGTAATTAGGAGGAACTGTGTGATTGCGCAACAAGAATCTGTCACGCTACTCTTATCTGATTTTTTTTTCTGTCTGTGAACAGATAAGTATGTTTAAAAACAAACAAAGATAACAAAATGAAAATGTACAAAACATAGTACTATTGTATTGTGCACATTAAATTGTGCATCTGATGTCAGTGATATACAGTTTTAATTTAGTTTTTTAGTTTGAAGTTTTAACAGCTTTAATGTCTTTATTCACATTAAAGTGTTTCAGCACATAAATCAACAACTGTCAGATTTAATATGATTACTAAAGAGACAAAAATCTCAGTTTAGTGTTTTGTGTTTGCGTTAGACCTGATATAACAAAGACAATGAAAAAGTGTGACAAAAATTTTCTTGTCAAAGTTTATAAGTCAAGTGTACAGTTAGCTTTGATTTTGAGGCAGCACAGTATGAAAGAGAAGTTTTACAGATACAGAACATTTAATACCAGAGACAGACGCTGACTAACATGCTACAATTCATCTTTATTCTTTTCTAGTTGTGTTAGTGTTGCCATCACACTGCGTAGTTTCTCTTCATTGTCATTGATTTCTGCAGTTGTTGTCTCAAAGTACTTATTCATGTATTCTATGCTGGCTCCCAAGAAAGTCTTTGCGTCATCCATTAAATCCAACACTGGTGTAAGCAGTGATGTAGAAATCAACAATGGCTTCATAACTTCAGTCAAAGCATCCATGAGACGCCCAATATCATCAAAGATAGCAGGAACGTAAGCTCTGTCTAAATTATTTTCAGCCTGGAAGACAAAATTAACCAAATTAATGTAACAAAATATACAAAAATATGTAACTATGTGCAAAAAGACTTTAATAATGGGAAATTATGTTTGGTTTTAGTTGTTATAGCAATACATATTTTTCTGTTAGCACTCTGTCAATATCCATGCCCACAACATCGTTGACAGACTCACCTTCCTTCTCGCTATTAACTTTTGTAATGTTTCAACTTTTTCCTTCAGGCCCTCCTGCAAAACCAGAAAGAACGTCAACAAACATGCGTGTGAAACATGTAACTGTGACAAAGTGAGCATTTTAAAAGTAAAGAGGAAAGCTTAAACATTAATCGGTCTGTCATGATTTAATGGTAAAGATGCTTAATTAAAAGTTACATTCTTTATTAAAACAACAACAAAAAAGAAAGTTAACAATCAGTTTACCAGTTCGTCCTTGTTCATCAGGGAACTTGAAAGATGGAGCAGACACAGCAGGGTCAAAATCATAACTAAGCCTTTGGTAGTTGTGACACCACTCATGGTCAACTGTGCTGCTGCCATCAAAGTTTCTGAAACACATTAAAAGTATAAATAAGGATTTGTAAAGAAATGTACAAGTAGAGATGTTGCATGAAAATCTCCCTGCAATATTTTTTCATGGTACAATGTTGCTGTTCTTACCTGCCGGTGACAAAAGAACTGATGAATGCTGACATGAAGGACTGACACACACAAACTCACACACAGAGTGGCCCCTCCTCTATGACACGGCTCAGCTGTGGGTGGGTCAAAGTACTTCTTTCATTTCAATTCCAAAAAGTCCCGTTCTGCTGTGGGTTCATAGGTTCATACTAGCTGTCTGTCATCCTGGTAACCGGGTAAGGCTGGTCACTGTGAAACCTCAAACACCTAGTTAAAAATGTAATAAAGTAAAAATTTGTCAAATACAGACAGCTTTTATTTCATTATATAGTGACACGTAAATGGTTTAAAGAAGCTCCATATTTTTAACATTTGTATCTGTGAGTATATGTTCAGACATTCAGACTGAAGACATTTCTGCATGTCTTCATCACATTAAAAGATCTGCAAAGATCTGTCTTAAAAAGATTGTTGCACATACTTCATATCGTTTTAGGTAAAAACATCTTCAGCAAATACAGTTTGAATGCTCACTGATACTAATGAGCATTGAGAATCAGAGTAACGTGAAGATCAACAACTGCTTTTCACAGGGACAGTATCAGATATAAGGATAAGGATAACTCTTTTTTTTGTCATCACACAATTTGTACAATAGTACAGTGAAACTGGAAACTGTCCCACGTCAGCACTAAGCAACTAAACACAACACAACACAGGAGAGTATATATTGGATTTTTAAAAAGTGAGAAATGGTATGAGCACAAAAGGTATGACTTAATAAATTAAACAGTGAATATTTATTGCACATTATCTCCCTCCCAAAAGAGTCCAGGGAGGTAGCCAATCAGGTCATCTGTTAGCATTGATTAGGGTTATTGCCCTGTTAAAAAATCTGTCCTTGAATCTGTTTGTCCACGACCTCAGCAGCCTGAATCTCCTGCCAGGCTACAGCAGCTTAAGCACCTGGTGTCCTGGGTGTGAGAAATCCTGTAGAACAGCGGTCCCCGACCCCGGCCCGGTCCGTGAGTTGTTTGGTACCGGGCCACGTGAGTTGAGGCTCGTGAAATTTATGGTTTTCAGGGTTTTAATCGTTTTTTATCATTATTTTTTAATCATTGACTCAGATTCCCTGGGTTTTTTTCTGTGTGTTATAAATAAATCTTGGGGGTTTTTTGGGAGGGGGGGTTGGTACCGTGAAAATATTGCTGGACATAAACCAGGCCGGTGGCACAAAAAAGGTTGGGCTGCTGTAGGATGCTGCGTGCCCTATTGGGACAGCGAGACCTGTACAGGTCCTTCTGCAAATTTGTAAAATAATAAAATTATGCATCAGATTTAAGGTCATTTCAGGGACTACATTCAGAACTCATTTTCCTTCTTAACTGTGAAAATAAACAAATATTTAACTTCTTGGTGAAGCATGAAAGAAATAAAGTGATTCCTTACATTTTTGTCTGAAGCAGCTAATACTCATGTGACTTCACAAACAGTAAATATGGGCAAATATGAATTTAAACTTCTAATATATAATTCTGGTGGTGACACATTCAAATAACTTGTATTTACAGACAGTTGTTTGAACGGATGCTCTCTGAATCTGCTCTTGTTTGGTCCAAGAGTTTCCCAACTTGTGTAAATTATATTGTTCTAAATCTATATTGTTACTACTTTTTGTGTTTGGTTTTCAGATGCTTAAAATTATTCTTGAATGGCACGTATACACGAATATACACCTAATATACACCTAAGTGTGCTCCTGTTGTCACAAAAACTCATCATAATGTAATGAGTTGTAGATATTTACTTTGTGCCATAAGTGTTCTGTAAGAACTTTTTTTTAAAAATTAAAATAAATCTTTTTTTTAAAAACTTGTGTAAATCTAAAATTCTCCTTCTTACATCCTTACTGGGTTTCTAGGACTCATAAGATTGTTGTAAGTATTGTCCAATCCAAATACTGTTGTCAAACAAACATTCTTTATGCCGGTGAGTAGAAACTACTACAAGAGCTCAATCATGATCATTAACAATAAATTATAAGACCTTGACTTTGTCAAGTTAAACCCCATCACAGCATAATGGAATCTCAGCAGTGATTAGAATTTGGACAGGAACCCCCAGATGAAGGTGGAGGTTTGGATGGACTCTGTGATGATGACATAGTGTACTAAAAATTCTTTTCTTGAATTAAAACTGGGTTGTTTCACTTAAATCCATGACCTTCAGGATTTCTAATGAAAAGTCATTGTTATTGTTATTGTATCTTTATTTCAGACATATACAGCAAACCAATAGATACAAGTACACATGCTTGCATTTACATGTACAAATACATATGTGAATACACACACGTATGTGCTCAGACAAAACAACAACAAAAAAGAAAATAAATAAAATAGAGTCTAAATGACATGAAATTACAATTATTAAGTCTGAAATGGAGTAGGAAGAAGTATGTACATACTTACTAATCCCTATCCCATGCACAACATTCTGTTAAATCCCACTATTCATTGTTTAATTGCTTTAAGAGTCCTTGGATTTAATTTTCACCTCAATTCATCCTCTGTACATTTCCTGGTAACATATTTTATCTGGCTTTGTACATATTTTTTTTTTGCAGTTTTATATTTTATAAAATCCATAAACTTCAGAATTTTTAATTTCAAGAACAATTCAAGAAAAGTTAGGAAGCAAAGAAAGACTGTCATCGTCTCCATTGTAAGTGGGCGGGGGAGGATGCTACAGTTTGTACAAGAAGCATCAGCTCTGATTTATTTTAACTTTAGGGCTTGACGAAGAAGCGCAAGAAAAAATCTTCACATGATACAGTTACATACAAATTACATACAAATATATAATGTTTAAATATATATTCGAACATTAATGAATTATTGGTCAATATCAGTAAACCAAAAGACATTCTCTGTTTACTACAACATTGTGCCACATTAATTTAGTAAAGTTCCATATGAATAACTTAATGGGGATATAAGCTCCGTGTCGCACCCAGCTCTCTATTTTTGCATCAAACTCATCTTTTTGTTTATTATAGTTCTTAAATTCTTCATCATGTGCAAACAGATGTTAATGATTTCCTTCAGTGGTTTGCAATCAGGCAATAATCTCGTCACCATTTCCAGCCGATGAGCATAGTTCTCCAACATTTCCTCAAAACCTGATGTTGCTACTCTGTACATGAATTGTGCCTGAATAAGAAAAATAAAAGTTTCAGCAGAATCACCAAAACAGATCACTAATTATCAGATCAGTAAATGTATGCTGATGTTATTGGAGGTTTTTGTTACTGATATAATGAATTAAACACTTTCTCAGTCAACGTGTGAGTAACATGGAGAGTGACTGACCCACCTTTACCCTTTGTTCTTCTTTTATAGCTTTGTGCACGGTTTCCTTGAATAGGTTCTGAAAATGAAAGAAGCAGAGCATAGTGAGTGTGACAGCCGGTTGAGGAACAGAGTGAAAACCACAGCAAAAGAAGAACATTCTAACAAGAACATATTATATATGTGAAAGTAACAATGGTTAAGGAAACATTAGCATTTACCAGTTGCTCCTTGTTATTCAGTGAACTTGAGAGATCAAACAGTTTTGTGATTGTTTCCTTTCTATATTTGTCTTCTGCCTGATAGAAAAAATAGCACATTTAAATTTACTAGATTATTCTGCATCCTGTACACTGCAGTTACTATACTTTCAGCATATCACTATAAACAGTCCAATATAAAATGCACTCATTAAGTAAATACACACAGCAGATTTTAAAAAACTAACTTGGAGCCTGAGTGACCCACCTTCCGATTGTCTGCGTCTTTTATCGCTATCTTCATGTACTCAAGCATCTATAGTCCATTGCAAATAAAGAAAAAAATAACAGCAGTTAATGAGCTTGTAACTGTACACGTACACAGAAACGTGTAATTGTTGTATCATAAAAGGGAATTCAGCAAGAATGAATTCACCAGTTGTTCTTCGGTATTCAGGGAAGTTGAGACTGAAATGAGACACAGCAGAGAGAAGATGAGAAATAAGCCTCTGGCACTAGCTGGTCCCCTGGTTCTGGAAAAATCTGCTGCTGCCATCGCTTGTAAAAGTGGAACAAGTGCTCAGTTTGAGAAAAAGTTGATAAAACAAAGAAATTTGGAACAATAGATTGTTAAAAATGTAATATATATATATATATTTACCTGCTGTGTGAATCTAGGAAAAGCTGCTGTACCGTACAGGCAAAGACTGAAAACATAATGAGATAACATGCTGCAAATGCTTTGTATGCAATGTGACTTAACTCAACCCACGTCTCACGTGTGAGCAGTCCTTTCACTTTTGTTTTCAACAAAGCTTTTGTGTTTGTCTCGTCTGCTTTATAGGAATAGAAACCCATCAGTTATTGTTAGAACATACCAGGACAAAATACGTTTTTCCACTGAGCTTTTAGGATGACACTTCATAATACTTATCATAAGTGGATTGTGAATTATTTTATATACATTTTTTTATTAGTGTTTAATAAGTACTAGAAAAGTTTGGATTATATTTACTTATTTGAGTCGTTTCCTTTAATTAAAAAATTAAATTCAGTGTAACTCTTAACTTGCTATACTAGTTACATACTTTTAATTCTTTCAGTTTTGGGGAAGAAATAAAGTAATATATACTATGTTTTTATAAAGCATAGAAGATGTAGAAAGAGTAAAAAAAGAGTAAAAAAAAAAGAAAAGCACACACAGAGCAGTCAGTGTGATATAATTTATTTAATATAGGACAAGTATTCAGGGCTAGCCTTCATTGTTGTTGTTGAGTATTCAAAGTTAAATAGAAGATCTATATTAACCAAAAAGACACAAATAAAAGGGAACACATTAAGATAACAATATGTGAACACAAGTTTCTTTTTTGTTTTTTATCAAAAGTTAGTAGAAACTCCTTTTTTTCTAAGTTTGAGTTTAATAAGACCACGATTATCAGTCTATTATGTAAAATGCAATAAAAGCTGCTTCCCAGTGAGAACAGCATAAACAACATACAGCTGTCATTTCTCTTACAGAAAACCATCATATTTAATGATGAGATGTATCATTATTTTATGATTTATTTTGTATTATTATTTATTATATAGAAACTTTTAAAGTTTATTTGGTTGAGTTTTAGGATGATTTTCATGTTTTCCTCTTTTATTTCCCCATTTTCCCCATTTTTCTTCTTCCTCTCTGTCTGATGGGATGATGGTTCTCTTGTAGAAGCGTCTCAAACTATTTACTACGTCCATCATTGCAGGAAAATCCTCAAAAACTGACGATGTCCGTATTAGTTCTTCAAAAGATTGAAGAAACTGTAGTTTTTCATCAAGTTCACTTGCTTCTTTCTTCTTGTATTCTGCCTGAAGAAGAAAATAACATTTATTTTTAGCAAAAGTCAAATTTACTTCTACAGTCAGAGTGATTTGCAGTTCTCTTAGTGTGCACGGATATGACTCATACGCAGCTGTTTTTTCCTGCATGACCAAATTTGACTGATAACATGCAATCAACATGAACCTGACTGATCCGCCTTCCTTCTGGCTGCTTTCGCTTTTTCTGATTTTCTAAATTGTTCTAAGAAACTTTTCAGAATTTTTTGAAATGTGCAAAACCAGGATGCGTCAGTTGCTTAAGCACTACATATTAACAACTCTGCATAGAGAGAAAAACACCCAAACTGTGATACGCTTATA
Organism: Oreochromis niloticus; assembly: GCF_001858045.2. Lineage (NCBI taxonomy): Eukaryota > Metazoa > Chordata > Actinopteri > Cichliformes > Cichlidae > Oreochromis > Oreochromis niloticus. The sequence continues at coordinate 7,924 of NW_020328978.1, read as the reverse complement.
ATGACTTACATAGTAACTGTAGTTTTACATTTGCTAATAAATGTTTCATAGAAGTACCTTCAGCAACAGTTAATTCAGCAGTGACTTTGTTCTTACTTTCATCAGTGAATTTGTGACATAAACCAGGGACAGCAGAAAGATGAGGATTAAAACGTTGGTGTTTCTGACACCAGCCAGTCCTCTGCTCCTGAACGCTGCTGCTGCCATCACTGTGGAAATAAAAACAGCCTTTGAGCTTAAGAGGAAATGAAATAGAATAAAAGAAATGAATAAATACAGAATCAAATCTATGTTTCCTCTTGTTATGTTAATAATATATTTTTTGTTTGAAATCTTACATATAAACCATCCTATGGTGCACTTTTGCTGATCTTACCTGCCTGGTGAAGGGACAAACAGCTGTTTCACAGACTGAAAACACAAGGGAATCACATGCTACAAATACTTAATGTTCTCCTGATGTGACTTCCCACTGATCTGTGAGCTGCTCTTTCACTTTTATCTCACAGTAGTGATATGATCTATGTGGCGGGGGTGTGGTCTCCGGCCTGCTGCAGCAGAGGGGTGTTACAGTGAGCTCTCGGGGCGGTGCCGAGGTGTGGCTGAGAGGGCGGGTGTGACTGCTTAAGGTGATCATCTTCTTCTCTGTATTTTTAGGTGGGCAGTTTTAGTGTCAGATGAGCGGTGTTGATCCAGTGGGGGTGCAGTGATTTCTGTGAAATGTGATGTGTGTGTGAATGATAAAAACGCACACACACATGTGATTACAGCCACAGGACTTGAGCTGTGAAAGAATAAACTGCCTCAGAACAAACATCAAGCTTCTTCTTCTATACTCTGGGACAATTTGGCCTTAAGTGGTGTTCTGGCCGACACACCGGGGTGACCGTAGTGCTAAAGAGTGAATCAGCGCCACAACCGTGTGTATTCCTGATATCTCCACTACAATGGGAGAATGAGAAAGAGGTGGAAACACAGCTGGAACAAATCTGATTAATTAAATGGGGCAAGCAAAACTAAACATAGCACACTACCAAAATAAAACCGGGAACAGAAACAGAAAAACTAAATGAAAAAAGTCCAAACTCAAAACCCTGGGACAGCAACCCTGGTACCAAGACAGTTATAGAATTTACATTTTTGGCAGTGTGCAAACACTGGAAAACAATCAGCCAGCTGTTTACTTTCTTGTAAAGAAACTCCGTATTAACAGGAGGAAAAGAGGAAAATACAATTATTGATTACATTGCAAGTGATACAGCTTGGAGCATGAGAAACTGTTGTCTTTCTTGTTTCACTCTGAAAATGCTTTTTGATATGACATTTACAAGAACAAGGCTTTGTAAATTTGATGTTTCATGGCCGTTGTATTCATTGTATTCATTTATTCCTGTGTAAATAAATCTGTAAATCGGCGACTATAGGACGGGTCCCTTCATGGTTTTTTGATGAATGTTAAATCTTTTCACCACAATACAAAGTGAGAAGTGAAGCCTAGTTTTTTTTGCACTTTAAAGGTCTGTGAACTAAAATATAAAAATTATACAAACTATAAAGTAAATTTTCAGTGTAATTCGATTTTAAATCAGCTCCTGTTTTTGTTTCATAATTAATTCTAAATTGTAACATGTTACATTTCATTCTAACAGACTCTTGTAATTTGTCTCATTTTAAGGGGATTATTACTTTCTTTAATATTGTATTTTATATGCTGATTGTTTTTTTGTTTGTTTCACATCTGTTGTCAGTTGTTTATGTTACCACAACTGAAATTATTTCTTCTTCTCCACCCGTTTATTCAGCTCAGGATTTTCTTTCCACTTCTTGACTTTATCAACTTTCGAATATCAACTCCTTCATAGTTTTCTTAAATTAGAAATATTTCTCAGTCACCTTACAGTCATGGGATCTCAGGCAACAGGCACATTATATAAGTACTACTTCTATTCTCCTGAAAATATTCATGAAGACAAAAAAAAGATCTATTAATCTATTTGGGTTTGTCTTTTTAAATTAAATATTTCTGTTCTAATACTTTTGTGGATACAAAATAATATGACAGGACTTGAAGGAAAGTAACACATTTACTCTCATTTGGGGCGACTGAGGATGGATCAGATGAGTTTGCCACCTACCTTGTGTCCTCATACCTGGTGGTAATGGACAGCATGTTGCCTTATCAGCACTGGGGTCTTTTGTTTGATGGTTCCACAGTGCCTCCCTCTGGCCGTGATGAAGTACTACACCCCTCTGCTCTTTCTATTACAGGGAATGTCTAGAAAGCACAAACCTTTAATAATCACAGCTGAGATCATAAACTGTAGTTATCCTTCCTTCCTTTCCTTCTTCCTTCCTCTTAAGGACTTAAGGGTTGAAGGAGATGGCTTGAAGACTATCCCAGCTTTCACAAGGTAAAACTCAGGGTACACACTTGACAGTTCACCACTCATGATCCCATTGACAATAGATGATTGTAATTGCCAAAAGAATCACCAATTAAATGGCCTTTATTTGTATAGCGCTTTACTAGTCCCTAAGGACCCTAAAGCACTTTACACATCCAGTCATCCACCCATTGACACACCGATGGTAGCAAGCTACATTGTAGCCACAGCCACAGGGCGCGGCTCAAACCGGCAACCTTCCCATTACAAGGCAAACTCCCAAGTCTTGAGCCACGATCGCCTTAACCTAAAGAGCGAGTTGCTGGAGTGTGAGAGGGAGCCGGAGCACCCTCAGACAACACAACATGCAAACAGCAGCCAGCAGATTCACATGCAGGACCTTCTTGCTGTGAGGCAACAGTACCAACCACTGCACCACCGTGCTGACCTTAGAGTGCAGTTGTATGGTGGAAAATGTTACTGTGGATGCTTTAGATTATATTACATACAGAAAGAAGTACTGGTTTATTATTTTAGTGGGCAAAAGAGTCAAGATTGGATCTAAAGGATGTAAATGGACAAGCACAGTGCATTTCTACTCAGTCTGAACACTCGACACAGCCTCATTCACCCAACTGCACACACATGATTAGGGGAAACTCAACATTGAGTATCTTCATTTTTTCATCAAAAGACTTTCTCTGTATCTCTGCTCTGTTTGTTTTTGACTTGAAACACTAAATAAAAGTTTTACTACACATCTGTCTCTATTGTTTAATCAGCAGCTGTAATACTAAACTGTCCAAAATTTAAAATTCTACATTTAGTAGATTTAGAGATATTTATTTCACCACTTTTAGTTAATGATACTTTATAAACCTATTCTGCTGTTTAACAAAGACAGTATCATCATGTTTAAAGCACTTTTCAATCTGACAGCAGCACTCAGTTCTCCTGCACATGTGTGATCTTGGAGTGAACTGAAGGTTCAGATGCATCTCTCAGGTCCTGTGTGGAGACTTTGCTGGACTTTGTCTGTCTGTTAAAGATGTGATTTTCAGATGCTATTCAGCTGGTGTAGATAGTGGGGGTTTAGGTCTAAAACATCGTCTTTTGTCCTCCATTCATCCAGTTTCATGAGATAAAGTTTTGGTACAAGGACTGGACTGAAAAAGACTGAAAAGAGAAACTTTGAAAGAGTTTTAGAAGCCTGGAGGAAAAGCAGTGCTTGTTTAATCAAATGTAATAATACACATTGATTAAATGTCCCAAAGTAAAGAGATCTCTCTGTGAACCTTTAATTCGTCACCCTCTTGTGGCAGCACCTGGCTACTGTTACTTGCACATGTGCACTGTGGTTTTTATTACGTTATAATTTAATACAAAACCCTTTAATTAAATTTGTGAGTTGAAGTAATATATGAAATATTAGTGTTAAGTAAGTCCCAGAGTTCAGTTTTTTATAAATACAGTGTACTGTATTTATTCTTATTCTTATTTTATTTTATTCTAATTTTTGCTTCATAACTTTTGCACTGTCCACTTCCTGCTGTGACAAAACAAATTTCCCACGTGTGGGACTAATAAAGGTTATCTTATCTTATCTTATCTTATTGGACATTAGCTACATTTAATAAGAAGATGAGATCCAAATATATGCTTATTTCAACACATGTTCATTTTGATGAAGTTTACTGAACAAATTTGAATCATCACAACAACCAAAATGTTAGCAACACATCATAAAGTTGATTATTCTAACTATGGTAACCATGTTGTCCAGAATCGTGACATCGCACCCATTTAGAATCTTACCACCACTTTGAGCCTTTGATCCTTAAACCCATAAATAGGGGTGAGAAGCAACAACTTTTAGTCTGTTATTTGCAGCATCTATGTTCGCAGCCTTCGACTGTTCGTGACACAGATTTAGAGTCTTACCACCAACGTGATCATTTGATCCTAAAACCGACAGATAACAGTGAAAAACAACGACTTTTAGTCCATTACTGGCAGCATTTCTGTCTGCAGCCCTCAACTGTTCACCATTTAGAAACATTTGGATCCTGACTACAGACTCCAACATGTCTCAAGGTGAAGAACCAAAAAGTCAAGAAGTTGACCCCGGTGCTCTTCCCTGGGATGAACCAGAAGACCCTTACCTCTCCTCTCTTCCCTGGGCTGAGCAAGTTGACTTAGAGGAGAAGCGCTTGGCAGAAATGGAGAATGAAAATCTTCTTAACAGAGAGAAGATTGTCTTATTGATGGAGGAAAATGAGAGACAGAGCGCTCAATTAAAAAAATTGTCCTACCTGCTCCAAGAAAAGGAGAGTATTATTGATGAAAAACAGTGGGATATCAAAGACATGGAGGAAAGGAACCAAGAGCTCCAAGGAAAGCTGGATGAAGCTCAAGAAAAAATTAAAGAAATCCTCCAGGAGAAGACACAACAGGACATGAGAGAAAGACAGATGCATGATGAACTTGAAAAGATGGAGATGAAATACAGAGTGGTAAAAGCAAGGATGATAAAAATCAGGAAACAAATAAAGAGGTTCTTCAAGAGAAAAGGCAGCAGCAGATCAAACAAAGGCGAATGGGCCGCGAGGTTAAGTACATCAAGAAAGAAAATGACGAGCTGCAAGTAAAGCTTGATGAAGCTCTGCAAATAAATGAAGCGATCCTCGAAGAGAAGAACCAAGAGGACATAAAGAAGCGAGACATGGAGAGGCAACTCCAACACATGGAGGGAAAAGACAGGATGCTGCAGGCAAGGCTTAAAGAAACAATGCACAAATATGACGAGTTGCTGCAAGAGAAAAAGCAACAGGAGATGAAACAAAAAGAATTAGATTGCAAGATTCAGAACATGGAGAAAAACAATGAATGCTTGCAAGTACAGCTCGATGAAGCTTTGCTAAATAATACAAAAATCCTTGAAGTGAAACAACAACTGGTCATAAACCAGGGAGAAATGCAATGCCAGCTCCAAGGCATGGAAGGAAAATACAGAGCACTGCAGGCAATGCATTATGAAACATGGAACAAATATGAAGAGCTGTGTCAAGAAAAAGAACAACAGGACATAAAGCAGAACAAAGAAAAACTTCTTCTTGTCCAAGACTTTGAGAAGACAAAGCAAAAGCTGCAAGAACTTGGCAACAAAATTAAGCACACAACAGCTGAACTGGAAGGAGAAAAGGAGAAAGTGCAAAAACAGGAGGCAACAGCTAAAGAACTCAAAGAAAGGCTCAAAGAAGAACAAGCCAAATCAGAAGAAGTGGAAAAAATATGCAACAAACTTAAGAAGCAAAATACAGAAACAGTGGACGAGTTGAGATCCCTCATACTAGAGAAGAAAGTGCTTGTGGAAAAGCAACTCAAGAAGAAGAAAAAGTGCTTCCGCTTCTTCCTCCGCAGGGCCACTCCTGCCTCATCTTCCTCCACCTCTGTTCCAACTTAATTTTCCCTCTCCTCTTCCTCCCCTCTCTCCCCAATAATTTCATAATAAACAAAATTGGCTCCTAACACCTGTCCCATCTCCCTCCCCCTCTCTCTCTTTTCACCCTCACCCCCCAACCAGTCCCGACAGTTGACTGCCCCCTCTAGAGCCTGGTTCTGTCATAGGTTTCTTCCTTAAAGGGAGTTTTTCCTATCCACCGTCGCCTAGTGCTTGCTCAGAGGGCATTGTTGGGGTTTTCTCTCCTCTATCTCTTCCTCCTTCTATCCTTTCCTTGACAACCCCCCCCCCCCCTCCCCCTCTATTTCCCCAATAATTTCATAATAAATACAATTGGCTGCATTTTAAATATGTCTGATCAATGTCTTCATTCAAGAATGAATTGTCTTTGTCACAGAGTCATGTGTATTTTGTCTTTTCCTCGGGCTGGTGATCCTCGCGGTCGTTCAGCCAGGAGTCCAGATTATTAGTGTTTTAATCACATTTAGTGTTACATTTTAGATCACCACAATAGGATATCCACAATTTAGGATTCAGGCATTTGTTTTAGTTTGATATCGTAATCATTCTATGATTGAGTCGTTAACAGAACCAGCAGTTAGCAGCAATAACTTCAAATCAATGACATTTGCAAGCATTCCTTTATACACAGCATTTCAGTCAGGTTGAGGTCTGGACTTCCATGATGTAGATTTGCTGCTGTGCTTGGGGTCATTATCCTGTTGCATGGCCTAATTTAGGAGAAGCTTTATCTGTCGGACAGACAGCCTCACATTTGACTCTAAAACACTTTGGCATACAGAGGAGTTCGTTGACTGCAAGGTGCTTTATTGCTTGTGTCTGCAGAAGAAGCTCAAATCACCACACTTGAACCAGCATATTTGACAGTGGGTTTGAGGTGTTTAAGTGTTTGAGTGTCTGAAATACTGACATGTGAACGCCAGAATATAATGGTGAGATTTTAATGCTGGTTAGATTGCATACACACTGCACATTATAAGGTTTTACAATTTTGCATCTGTGACCATTCAAACACCAGACAGTACTGAATGTTTCTTCTTTCTTTGTGCAACTTTACAATCATAATGTCCGTTTTGGGGTTTTGGGGTTTTTTAGGGAAGAAGGGAAGTTTTATTTTTAATGATCAGTATCAGTGATTAATCACTACAGTGGATAAATAAACTTGTCATGTTTTCACAGATTTATTTTGACATTACATCATATTGTAAGAGGAACATTCATTAGGTTTAAACAAAATCATACAAAAGAATTGTAACGCTTGCATATTGTTAACCTAGAAACACTTTTAGTCTTTGTTAGGTTTATCTAAAAGAATTTGGCAAACACCCTTTTTTGAATGTCATGCTCTTGCAGGCTGCAGTACATTTGAGTTTTGTAAGTGCAAAGGTCCATTCAAACAGGTGGTGACATTACAATCATTGGTTTATGTACATTTGGAGCTTGTCAACATTCAGCATTTCCAAAAGCAGAATGAAAGTTTGAAAAAAAATTCAGTAAGCTTGAAATATATTTACATGTACATTTTCCTTCCTTGTGGTCATACAAATTCTGCCTCTGATGCTTCTGACTTCAGATGTAGTAAAAAAAATATTGTTAACTGGGCAAAACAGTTTTTCTTTTAAACATATCAGGAGGTTTATTTTCCCTGACATCATCTAAACACAGCTCCTTTGCAATACTGATAAAGTTTCTCTGTACTTTGCACATTATATTACAGCAGATCTAGAAGTTGTATCTAAATGGTGATTCTCCATTAATGAATTTGTATAAGGTCAAGTCCTGGATATTTACTAACTGTAACAACAAACCACTGCTTCTACTCTATGCATTATAATCTACAGCATCTACAAAGACACTTCCAACAAACGGCTACACTCTATGATCTCAGCTATGATAATTAAAGGTTTGTGCTTTCTAGACATTCCCTGTAATGGAAAGAGCAGAGGGGTGTGTACTTCATCACGGCCAGAAGGAGGCACTGTGTAACCATCAAACAAAAGACCCCAGTGTTGATAAGGCAAGTACTGTACGTTACCACAGGGTATGAGGATACAGGTAG
>NW_020328977.1:0-22534 GCF_001858045.2 Oreochromis niloticus | reverse complement strand
AAGACCCTTACCTCTCCTCTCTTCCCTGGGCTGAGCAAGTTGACTTAGAGGAGAAGCGCTTGGCAGAAATGGAGAATGAAATCTTCTTAACAGAGAGAAGATTGTCTTATTGATGGAGGAAAATGAGAGACAGAGCGCTCAATTAAAAAAATGTCCTACCTGCTCCAAGAAAAGGAGAGTATTATGATAAAACAGTGGGATATCAAAGACATGGAGGAAGGAACAAGAGCTCCAAGGAAAGCTGGATGAAGCTCAAGAAAAAATTAAAGAAATCCTCCAGGAGAAGACACAACAGGACATGAGAGAAAGACAGATGCATGATGAACTTGAAAAGATGGAGATGAAATACAGAGTGGTAAAAGCAAGGGATGATAAAAATCAGGAAACAAATAAAGAGGTTCTTCAAGAGAAAAGGCAGCAGCAGATCAAACAAAGGCGAATGGGCCGCGAGGTTAAGTACATCAAGAAAGAAAATGACGAGCTGCAAGTAAAGCTTGATGAAGCTCTGCAAATAAATGAAGCGATCCTCGAAGAGAAGAACCAAGAGGACAAAGAAGCGAGACATGGAGAGGCAACTCCAACACATGGAGGGAAAAGACAGGATGCTGCAGGCAAGGCTTAAAGAAACAATGCACAAATATGACGAGTTGCTGCAAGAGAAAAAGCAACAGGAGATGAAACAAAAAGAATTAGATTGCAAGCTTCAGAACATGGAGAAAAACAATGAAGGCTTGCGAAGTAAAGCTCGATGATGCTTTACAAAAAATACAAAATCCTTGAAGTGAAAAAGAACTGGTCATAAACCAGGGAGAAATGCAATGCCAGCTCCAAGGCATGGAAGGAAAATACAGAGCACTGCAGGCAATGCATTATGAAACACGGAAGAAATATGAAGAGCTGTGTCAAGAAAAAGAACAACAGGACATAAAGCAGAACAAAGAAAAACTTCTTCTTGTCCAAGACTTTGAGAAGACAAAGCAAAAGCTGCAAGAACTTGGCAACAAAATTAAGCACACAACAGCTGAACTGGAAGGAGAAAAGGAGAAAGTGCAAAACAGGAGGCAACAGCTAAAGAACTCAAAGAAAGGCTCAAAGAAGAACAAGCCAAATCAGAAGAAGTGGAAAAATATGCAACAAACTTAAGAAGCAAAATACAGAAACAGTGGACGAGTTGAGATCCCTCATACTAGAGAAGAAAGTGCTTGTGGAAAAGCAACTCAAGAAGAAGAAAAAGTGCTTCCGCTTCTTCCTCCGCAGGGCCACTCCTGCCTCATCTTCCTCCACCTCTGTTCCAACTTAATTTTCCCTTCTCCTCTCCCTCCCTCTCTCCCCAATAATTTCATAATAAACAAAATTGGCTCCTAACACCTGTCCCATCTCCCTCCCCCCTCTCTCTCTTTTCACCCTCACCCCCAACCAGTCCCGACAGTTGACTGCCCCCTCTAGAGCCTGGTTCTGTCATAGGTTTCTTCCTTTAAAGGGAGTTTTTCCTATCCACCGTCGCCTAGTGCTTGCTCAGAGGGCATTGTTGGGGTTTTCTCTCCTCTATCTCTTTCCTCCTTTCTATCCCTTTCCTTGACAACCCCCCCCCCCTCCCCCTTCTATTCCCCAATAATTCATAATAATACATTGGCTGCATTTAATATGTCTCATCAATGTCTTCATTCAAGAATGAATTGTCTTTGTCACAGATCATGTGTATTTTGTCTTTTCCTCGGGCTGGTGATCCTCGCGGACGTTCAGCCCAGGAGTCCAGATATTAGTGTTTAATCACATTTAGTGTTACATTTTAGATCACCACAATAGGATATCCACAATTTAGGATTCAGGCATTTGTTTTAGTTTGATATCGTAATCATTCTATGATTGAGTCGTTAACAGAACCAGCAGTTAGCAGCAATAACTTCAAATCAATGACATTTGCAAGCATTCCTTTATACACAGCATTTCAGTCAGGTTGAGGTCTGGACTTCCATGATGTAGATTTGCTGCTGTGCTTGGGGTCATTATCCTGTTGCATGGCCTAATTAGGAGAAGCTTTATCTGTCGGACAGACAGCCTCACATTTGACTCTAAACACTTTGGCATACAGAGGAGTTCGTTGACTGCAAGTGCTTTATTGCTTGTGTCTGCAGAAGAAGCTCAAATCACCACACTTGAACCAGCATATTGACAGTGGGTTTGAGGTGTTAAGTGTTTGAGTGTCTGAAATACTGACATGTGAACGCCAGAATATAATGGTGAGATTTTAATGCTGGTTAGATTGCATACACACTGCACATTATAAGGTTTACATTTTGCATCTGTGACCATTCAAACACCAGACAGTACTGAATGTTTCTTCTTCTTTGTGCAACTTTACAATCATAATGTCCTTTGGGGTTTGGGTTTTTAGGGAAAGAAGGGAAGTTTTATTTTAATGATCAGTATCAGTGATTAATCACTACAGTGGATAAATAACTTGTCATGTTTCACAGATTTATTTTGACATTACATCATATTTGTAAGAGGAAACATTCATTAGGTTTAAACAAATCATACAAAAGATTGTAATGCTTGCATTTGTTAACCTAGAAGCACTTTTAGTCTTTGTTAGGTTTATCTAAAAAGAATTGGCAAACACCCTTTTGAATGTCATGCTTTGCAGGCTGCAGTAACATTTGAGTTTGTAAGTGCAAAGGTCCATTCAAACAGGTGTGACATTACAATCCTTGTTTATGTACATTTGGAGCTTGTCACATTCAGCATTTCCAAAAGCAGAATGAAAGTTTGAAAAAAAAATTCAGTAAGCTTGAAGATATATTACATGTACATTTATTTTCCTTCCTTGTGGTCATACAAATTCTGCCTCTGATGCTTCTGACTCAGATGTAGTAAAAAATATTGTTAACTGGGCAAAACAGTTTTTCTTTAACATATCAGGAGTTTATTTTCCCTGACATCATCTAAACACAGCTCCTTGCAATACTGATAAAGTTTCTCTTACTTTGCCACATTATATACAGCAGATCTAGAAGTTTATCTAAATGGTGATTCTCCATTAATGAATTTGTATAAGGTCAAGTCCTGGATATTTTACTAACTTAACAACAAACCACTGCTTCCTACTCTATGCATTATAATCTACAGCATCTACAAAGACACCTTCCAACAAACGGCTACACTCTATGATCTCAGCAATGATAATTAAAGGTTGTGCTTTCTAGACATTCCCTGTAATGGAAAGAGCAGAGGGGTGTACTCATCACGGCCAGAAGGAGGCACTGTGTAACCATCAAACAAAGACCCCAGTGTTGAAAGGCAAGGTACTGTACGTTACCACAGGTATGAGGATACAGGTAGGTGGCAAAATCATTCAATCCATCATCAGTCACCGCAAATCAGAATAAATTTGTTACGTTCATTCAGTCCTGATGTATTTTATAGCTGCATAAACACTAAGAGAAAGATATTAAACAAAAAAGATAAATCCAGATAGATTCAATTAAATGTCTCTTTTTAACCCGTCATGAACTTCATGGTATTTTAAGGAATAGTAGTAGTTATGAAGGGTGTACTCAAAAGTCTGAGGATCCATGATGCAAGGCCATTCAGAAATAGTCACAATATATCTTGACGAGCTCTAATTTGTGAGTGAAATCTATGAAGGTGTGGATATTAACAGTTCATAAGGTCCTTTCCTTTTTTTTTCCTTCTTGAATTTGTCTTTCAAGTGAAAGACATTTGATTCAGACGGGACGATAAGGCACAGCCCTCACAAGCTCAGGTCGATGATGATGTGCTCAAAGATCTGCGTGTTTCCCTGAAGCTCGAGGAAAAAATAAAGTCCCTGCGGTCGGTAGATACCACGGTGAAAGAGCGTGGGCTGGATGTACACCTCCTTAAAGCGGTCAAAGATTTTGTTGTCCTCATCCCACGGTAGATCTGTGAGAAGGTGTAGTCGCTCCCAGAGCAGATAGTAACGTTCCTTGAAAGAGAACGGCTGGAGAATCATGGAGCCTCGAGAGGGCAAAGCTTGGATCTCAGCAAACTGTTGGTGCCCCAACGCAGAACTTTGGAATCACCGATATACCGCGTCATAGCCAGGTAGAGCTCCTCCTTGATCCGAAGTGTTTCACAACCACTACATCCTCCATTTGGGGATCTCACCCTGCAGGATGAACTTCTGGTTGCTCCGGCTCCACTGGTAGATCACTGGAACCTGTGAGCGGCTCGCTAGAATAAGGTGAGCTTCCCATCCAAGTCCAGAAACTCTACATCCGTGTCGCGTACCACTCGTGCAGTGACTGATACGAATAAAAGCCATTATCATCCACTTGTAGAGGGTGGAGAGGCCAGCTTTGAGCTGTCAGCAATCACAAAGAACCAATCAGAGCCAATCTGGAAGGCCTCAATATCATTGGGCTTAGAGATCTTGGACACTTCGATATCCTGGAACTTATTGAACCTGCTTGGTCGTCATCAAACTTGTAAATGTGGGAACCACCAAACAGCTGAGCCACAATGACAAACACCTCATTTCGATATGACAGATTTGCACCCCACAATGGACTGACCTAAAGGCAGAGAAACACATGAATCGCGTGAGAATGAAACTGGGAGCATCTGGAGTGTTGTTAGCCTAATGTGTGATTTAGACTTCCTAACTTACAGTGTCACTGGAAACTCCCTGTAACCCTTCACCCAAACTCCACGTAACCTGACATGCACCTCCTGCCCACATAGCAAAATTGGTATGGCCCAATCTGGCCAACACAAGTGCTTACACATGGCCCACATACCGCAAAGACTGACGGCCCTTTGGTGGCCCAGATCAGGTTGCCAGAGGAGGCCCAGACATGGGCCAGCACAAGGCCAGTTGCAGACACACTGGTGGTCCTGTGCTAGCCCATCTCTGGCACCAAAGGACCGTCATTCTTTGCGGTATGTGGGCCATGTGTAAGTTGTGTGCAGCCACGGGCCAGTCGCAGACACACAGCTGACCCTGTGCTGGCCCAGTGTCAGCCAAATGTGTACCTTAATCAAGCCATGTAATAACAACATGTGCCGAAACATAAATAGTGCAAAGTAACATTACGAACCTCTGTTCAGACAGTGAATGAACTGATTCTTTTACAGCACATTTCCTTTCCCCAAAGTCATACCTGAATTTGAAACGTTGGCTACCATAGCAGTATAGTATATCAACATGGCACTTGGGTCTTCCAACTAAAATAGCAAAATAGGAACATAAACAGTGCCATCATTGCCAGACCTGCCCACATCTGGTTGACATATACCCTGCCATGACACCAGTCAGTCAGAAGTGCCAGCTTGATGCCGGATCAGGGAAGACCTGTTTTCTATGAGCCTGGGCCACATGACCCAAACCACAATCGAGCAAGATATGGCATGCCATCACATAGACAGTGCCATCTATACCAGGCCTGGCCCATATCTGGATGGCATACGTCTTATCATGCCAGAAGTCAGCCAGCAGTGCCGGCTTGATACCAGATCTGGGCCAGACCTGCTTGCTATGTGGGTTAGAGATGTAACTACACGTTGGGTCGACACAGCCTGCAAGGACTTAAATGGTTAGAAGGTTGCGCTGCAGGATCAAGAGGGGTTTCCAGTTATCTCGTAAGTTAGGACACATTTCCTGCAAAAGTCGAAATCAAAATTTACCTGTGATGTTATCATAAGTCCTGAAGTTCATTCTATGTGGTCCCACTGGAAAATCATACAGCTCTCTGTGCTGGGAGCAGAAATGGCCACGTAGACATCATTCTTATAGCTGAATGTGTCAACAGACAACGATTCTGAGGCAACAGACTGATGAAGGATGAAATCTGTGGAAAGGAACATCGGGAAATGTATTTTTCACAAACCAGCAAAGCCACGTTAAATGAATAACCTCTACACAACTTAGAAAGACTGTGCTGAGTTCTCTGATCCTGATCTCAGCTGGACATGAGAGAAGGGCAGCTGGCTCAGGTGTTTCTCACCTGTGGAGACACACTCATTCTGCAGGCTGGTCATATCATTGAGGCGCTTGCCCTTCATGTCCTCTGGTCCAGCACACACAACATCCGACACTGTGCATGGTGTTCTTTAACCACGTCATAAGCCACTTGGCTCTGCAGTCACATTCAAAGGCATTGCCTCGCAGGTCCCTGCAGAAAGGGAATATTGTGTTTCATGGCTGAATTGGGAGAAAGACAGACTGCAAGAATTACTCAGTACGCTATTTGCCTATTTAACTATGTACAAACTTACAGCTCTATAAGGGAGTCAAGGTCAATGAGGAGGTCCCTGGCAAGGCTTTAATGTTATTGTTTGCCAAAGACCTGGAACAAATGCAGTTGATTATGAAAAAGAGACATCATTAAATCATGTATAACAGATAACAGTTGTATTTTCAGTCACTGGAACATACAAGTGAGTCAGGTCCCTGAGTCCTCTGAAGGCATATTTGGATGTAGTCTCTAGTTTGTTACTCTCAATGAATCTATGGATCAACAAGAAGAAAAAGAAAAGTATATTTTTTGATCAATTTCAACATTTTGCCAGCTAGTAAACCAAATGGTAAATGGACTGGTCTTGTACAGCACTTTCTATTTTGCCTGAGCACTCGAAATCCTTGAAACCTGTCTAATTCAGATCAGGACCTCAAAGCACCAGCAGCCCAGATCAGCTGATCACAGCCTGGACACAAAGAAATTTACTGAAGCTTTGAATAGAAATTGCGATTTTTAACCTCTTGTTGAGCCACTACAACCAATTTTAGAGTTCCCCACCTGCTGAATCCCACTTTAACCCGTTCCTTACTCATTTTCTGTTTAGAGTCGCTCTCTACAATGTAGAGATATTTTAAAATCTTTCATCTTTTTCTCTGCTCATGTTCTACCAAACTGATTCAAGCTGCGTATATTTATGAGAATTAAATTTAAAGAAGTAAGGTAATTTCTTATGTATTAATGTTACTTTAATGATACATTAATATAGCACAAGGTTCAATTAGCTTTGCACAAAAATAGCTGGTAGAAAAATCCCTTTAATGGACCACAGAGGAAATATTTGCTGGAGCACACCTCGTGTCCCCCAGAATCCTTACTTTGTCCATGTGAATTTAAACAATCAAATCTTGTGAAAATGGCCACAACTTGTATATTTAACACAGACATAATAGGGGAGACCGGGGATAATTTCTCCAATCAGGGCTAAGTTTCAAATGATGTGACTCATCCTGTGCATGCCCAATTCAGTTCTGCTATCACATGTGAAAAATCAGCACATTTTGTCAAACACAGACAATATAACACGAAAAAAAGTAATTTGTATGCCAAAAAGTAAGTTTTCTACTTTATTCAATTTCTAATAGCATTATCTGCTTTGCAGTCAAGTGGAGCGTGCGTCTGTCCTCTCAGTAAGTGAGTGAGACAGCGGTGAGGACGGCTGTGCGAGTGCATCGCAAAAACACAGAAATATGCCTGACACCTGTAAACAAAGCAGTACCTGGCTGCAGTTTAAAGACCTTTTTGTCTCTGTCTTGGTCTTGGTCTTGTCTTGTCTTGTCTTGGTCTCGATACCCTCTAATCTTGGTATTGTCTTGATCTTGGTTTAGGCGGTCTTGACTAAAAGTCTACAACTTTATTACTTTCATTTTCTTCCAAAGCAGTTTTTGAAACATCTTTGTGAACTGACTAATGCTTGAACATTGCTGTAGGTCCACAGGAAAACTGTTCCACAGTTTTACCTCATAAATGGTAAAACAAAAGGTTTTAACCCTTGTCCGTGCTTTAAGAGTCTTCATCAATGTTCCCTCTAAGCTGCGCACGTGCGCAATTGCGCACTGCTGGCACGGTCTCTGCGCACAGAAAATCTGCGTTGCGCACAAAAAAATCTAACCTGAATTGAAATTAAAATTAAAACTTTAACAATTCTGTTTTGCAGTGTTAGTCAGTAAGTGACTGGCTGCTCCTGTATGGGATTAGAACGATGCCACCTTATCCTATAGTCCAGCCAATAATGCGATTCACATTCGTATACGCAGCCAATCAACGTTGTTGACACGCTATGACAGCGTCCTATGTGCCGACACCGGTGTTTTAGCTAGCAAAGGGGCGTGGCTGATGTGCAGTGAAGCCACGTTAATGACAACGCGTACAACCATTGGAGATGTGAGCAGGACAGACGGAACAATTGACGGGAAAAGTGTGGACTTTATACCAGTTTTTAAATTGTGTTGATGGGCCACGTAAAACCAGAGTTATGATAAAAATATCTGCAATGTTTGGTTTTCTTCCTGAATACTATCGTTGTTTATATTTACTGTGGGAAGAAACGGTAAAAACGGCGTTTTACAAGGAAAACGCTCGAAAGCACTCTCCGCCTGTGAGCAAACACAACACCAAAAAACCCCCACCCTTTCCTATTGGTCGAAAAAAGTACCGTGTCGACCAATCAAAAAATTATATGGCAACGTGGCATCTAGTTGTTAAGAAACGGGGGGAAGTTTTAGGAGTGACGGCGGTGTTCTGACATGTGAGAGATTGAGACGTTTAGCGCAAATCTTGTGTAGTTAGTGTGTAGTTAGTGTGTAGTGTAGTCAATAGTTTTGTTGGTGTGTCAGAACAATGAGGCAGCTGCTGAATGTTACAGGTGTTACAGCAGTGATACATCTCCCGCTGTCAGGCCTGCAGGTATCAGGCTGTTGTTCTCCTTTATCTCATAGTGGACAGAAATTATTTTTTGGAGTGGCACAAATAATTTGTGTGGCATCAGATTTGATGCGGAACAGCTGATTGTTCTGTAAATAGTTTGAAATGTTTATTTAAAAAACGCCTTGACTGCATTAAAAAAAATAAATAGCTGCAAAAAACTTTGTTGTTTGCCAAACTGAGTTACTTTTTGAAGTAGTAACTATATAATTAATTGCCCAGCATTGGTCATTATATACTGTATTTTGCAGACAGAGAGTTATAGGACTCTCCCAGACCACAGACTCAGACTTTATGAAGAAAAAAAAGAAAAAGTTGTGTTTTCAAAATTGGAGTGAAAGTTATTTTTACTTCCAATAGTGTTAACATACTACACAGGTCATGAACAGGATTTTTTAAATTTTCATTGTAAGTGGGCTAAAGCAGTTAATTAAAAGTAGTCTAACATAAATGTAAATGCTGTAATTTGATTATTGTAATAAACCATGTAACTTGGATGGATTAGATGCTGGCGTGACCACAGTGCACACGTCTGATGTCGCTCACAGTGGTCCAAGGGATCGCTCAGGGAGTTTGTGTGTTCGCTCAGACACATGAAAAATTAGAGGGAACATTGGTCTTCATATTTAATTTTCCCCTCAATTCATCCTCTGTACATTTCCTGGTACTGTGTCTGGCTTTGTACATAATTTTTGCAGTTTTATATTTTATAAAATCCATAAACTTCAGAATTGTTAATTTCAAGAACAATTCAAGAAAGTTAGGAAGCAAAGTAAGACAGTCATCGTCTCCATTGTAAGTGGGCGGGGGAGGATGCTACAGTTTGTACAAGAAGCATCAGCTCTGATTTATTTTAACTTTAGGGCTTGACGAAGAAGCGCAAGAGAAAATCTTCACATGATACAGTTACATACAAATGACATACACATGTATAATGTTTAAAAATATAATCGAACATTAATGAATTATTGGTCAATATCTGAAAAGCAAAAGACATTCTCTGTTTACCACAACATGTACCAAATTAATTTAATAAAGTTACATATGTATAACTTAATGGGGATATAAGTCAAACTTACTTCTACAGTCAGACTGAGTTGCAGTTCTCTTAGTGTGCACTGATATGACTCATACGCATTTGTTGTTTCCTACATGACCAAATTTGACTGATAACATGCAATAGAGATGAAACTGACTGACCCGCCTTCCTTCTGGCTGCTCTTGCTTTTTCTGATTTCCTAAGTTGTTCTAAGAAACTTGTCAGAATTTTTTTAAATTTACAAAAACAGGATGCGTCCATTTAAACTCTGATATGCTTATAATGAGTTACATAGTGACTGTAGTTTTACATTTGCAAATAAATGTTTCATAGAAGTACCTTCAACAACAGTTAATTCAGCAGTGACTTTGTTCTTACTTTCATCAGTGAATTTGTGACATAAACCAGGGACAGCAGAAAGATGAGGATTAAAACGTTGGTGTTTCTGACACCAGCCAGTCCTCTGCTCCTGAACGCTGCTGCTGCCATCACTGTGGAAATAAAAACAGCCTTTGAGCTTAAGAGAAAATGAAAGAAAAGAAAAGAAAAGAATAAATAAAGAATCAAATCTTTGTTTCCTCTTGTTATGTTAATAATATATTTTTAAAAAACATTTTAGGTATAAACCATCCTATGGTGCAGTTTTGCTGATCTTACCTGCCTGGTGAAGGGACAAACAGCTGTTTCACAGACTGAAAACACAAGGGAATCACACGCTACAAATACTTAATGTTCTCCTGATGTGACTTCCCACTGATCTGTGAGCTGCTCTTTCACTTTTATCTCACAGTAGTGATATGATCTATGTGGCGGGGGTGTGGTCTCCGGCCTGCTGCAGCAGAGGGGTGTTACAGTGAGCTCTCAGGGCGGTGCCGAGGTGTGGCTGAGAGGGCGGGTGTGACTGCTCAAGGTGATCATCTTCTTCTCTCTATTTTTAAATAGTGATGACGGGGACGGAGACTGGGAGGAAGAAGCAGCTGTTCCTGTGTGACTGATGCTGGAACATCAGAACGAAAATAAAACTAACCTATAGTGAATGAAATCCAGTGTGCGTGTCGGGTCCTTACCACAATCTACTTTACAGGAACAGAGGCCCACTTTAAACTGTCCAAGATCATCCCACATATTTAAGTTTTATCAAGAGCCATCGCAGAGTAGTGTAGAAAGGCCCCAAAGTTTATAGGACAAGTCTATTCTGTTCTTATACAGGTGTTTATAAGTTTCAGAACAAACCTCAAGCTTCTTCTTCTACACTCTGAGACAGTTTGGCTTTAATTGGTGTTGTGGCCGACACACCGGGGTGACCGTAGTGCTGAAGACTGAATCACATCAACAACCGTGTAATTAAAAATATTTCTCAGTCACCTTACAATCATGGGATCTCAGGCAATGGGCACTACCATTATATAAGTACCACTTCTATTCTCCAGAAAATATTCATGACATTCATGAAGGTAAAAAAAAAAAAAGATCCTGTCAAGAGATTTATTCTAAATGACACTTCTTCAGCTGAGAGTCTAAGAGTGAAGAGACACACACTGTAGATCTTTACTTGCAAGGGCGGTCACAGAACGCTCACAACAGAGTGGGGGCCCTGTGATCAGCGCTCTGTTCTTGCACTTGTCTTTATTTATATGCAAAAATAATACAACAGTGAATACGTCTATTCATAGGCAGAGGAAAGGTAGTGCGTAGGGAGTGAAGATAAGAGTGGTTTAGGTGTATGCGTGTGTGTTGTGAGATTCAGAAGGATTCAGCCTCTCTTCTTGTTAGGGAGCGTCAGATAAGAGTGTCCAGCTCTCCTCTTCCTGGCAGGAGTGAAATAATAACAGCTTATTCAGCTGTGAGAAAGAATTTATAAAACAGTCCTGTAGCGGACAACAGTCTAAGTCATCAAAAGGTCAACATACAGTATTCTATCATATGCAAACTTATATCATTAAAAGCTTATACTGACTACTAAGTACAATTTTCCATTGACATTCCCTCCTGTTGTCAGTATAACTTTCAAGTGAGATATCAGTATGTAACATCTTGTTGTACATTTTCTGTCACATCATCATTAGTCACACAAAGTCTTCATGTTCCAACAGGTCGGGGTCATCATCATCATCATTTGTCACGGCTATGTATGCAGCAACAGTGGAAACAATTATACGGTTAATCATGAGTTTTAGACATGGCAGGATACATGTTACAAAGACACAAAATAAAAGTAAAAATACAAAAAGGGATAAATAGAATAAATAAGAATAAGAATACAAAGGAATTGCAAGTATTTCAAGTATTTCAAGTATTGAAGTCTATTGCACCGTTGGTTTTTAACAAAAAGTATTGCACAGTGAAAAGGTAGTAGTAGTCTTTTTAGCAGTCACTTGTATTATTTACATAATCCTGATTTTGGGCCTGCTGGATCTGTCTCAAGGCGTTCAGGGCATCAGTCATGTTTGATGAGTGTACATTGTCTAATGTGTGTGTGTGTCATTTCTCACTCAATCAACAAGTGCACGTCTGTTCAGGTGTGTGTTTCTCTTCATTCTGAGTCAGTGTGTGTAGATGTGTATGTTTGTGTATGTTGGCGTGTTTATCACTTTCCTGTTCTGGTGTTTTGGGTAAACCACGGCCTGAAGTGTGTCCTGGGGTCCTGCCCTCCTCCTTTTCAGTCCGGTTGCGACCATTTATGCTGCTGCTCAAAGTTCAGTCTGTCCTGGTTTTGGCCCCAATTGGGGCAGTCCTTTCTCCAGTGTCCATGCTCACCGCAGGTGAAACCTGCATCTTCTTCTGTGTTTTGTCCATTCTGAGGTGCCTTTTGACCTCAGTTGCTCCTCCTGTCTCTGGCACGCCCTTTCTTCTGCTGCCCGATCATCCGTGTTGGTCCGTCACTGTCCTGTACAGTGTTAATGCAGAGTTATCAAGGTCAGCATTCTTTTGCTCGGCCTTACTTTTCATTCGGGCTTAATGGGCGTCTCGTCACAGCTCTGTCAGCTGAAGCTGTCTGGAAATCTCCCCCGTGTAGTGAAACGGGCCTTGGATTTAACGCTCTCCGTCTCTGCTGCATGAGATCGCTTTCCTGTAGCACTGTTGACATTTTTAGATTGTTGTTATGGGTCCAGCTGCTGCAGCATTTGGTCAGGGTCAGGGTCAGAGATGGTAGAGGGGAGAGCAGGAGTCCAGGTCAGCTTCGGCTTTCAGGACCGGCAAAGCAGCCTGTAATTAAACATAAAGAGAAAAAACAAAAACAAAACAAAAACAGACGAACAGGAAAATGATGTTGTTTTGGCTGTGTTATTCAGAGAGGGGAGAAACACCGGGCCAGGCCCTGTGTCAGCCTTCTCTCCCCCTTTTTTGTTTTTCCTCACAATATAATCAACTCATAACCCACCAAGTTGACAGGACAACACAGGTAGATATTAAAATTCGTAAGATCACGTTTAAAAGCACAAAAAAGGAATTTTCCTTCCTTCAGTAATCACTTGTATGATTCAATCAGCAGAAAACATCTCACCATTTGACTCTTAACCACTAAATTTGTTGTTTCATCACTGGTTGGTCATACCAGTCTCTTTCTTTTTGAAGTTGTTGTCCTGCAACCCAGAGAGTTTATTTGTTAGTAGTGGATAAACTTCAGCATTTGATAACAAAACTATTAAGTTTTCCCTGTTTTAACACTAATGAGGGATATAGGCACATGTATAGTGTGTGCTGTAGTGTAAGCTGTTCTTCATTGCATGTATGTGTATTAGTAGCTTGCATGCAAGGCCTCTGGGACTGTCTCACCCAAAAGAGCATTTTCTCAACAGTTGCCTTTCTCTCGCGTGTGTTAAGAAAGGCATATGTGCTTGTAGCAGTTGTGAGATTATTATGCTGTTATATATTACATTATACCTATAATCAAAATGAGTGAATCATGATACTGCTGTAGGCCACATCATACTTCTTAGTTAAAAGAATTTGAAAATCATTAGATTTATTAGATAGGTTTGTATTATCCTATACTGCTGATTTACTGTGAGTGAGTTACACTGTTTCATGACATTTCATACTGCCGAGTTATGAAGAGAATATTGTATTCAGAGAGTAGGGGCCTCTCTCTTTTTTTTTTCTCTTTGTGATAGTAAAGAGAACAGAGCACATGCCACGGGAGCGTCACCCCCACCTTTGGTGGAAGCAGAAAAACAGGGAGCCAAGGTCATAACTCAGGCTCACTAAGAGTTAGAAAGAATGTGAATGCTTAGTTTGTGGCTGTGGCGCATTTTGTATAGCTTCTTTTCTTTGTTTAGTAGCTTTCTGCCTTCACCTGAGGGTGTGCCCTAAGCATGTGACTTCAGGTCTCCATAATTGGAGTTTATTTAAAGATAAATAAGATGATTTCATATATTGCTCGCAGATCATGCATTAGACGGTATGTTGCAGTATTAGCCTGCTTCAACACTTAAGCAAAACATCACTCTTTGTTTTATTATTATTATTATTATTATTATTATTATTATTATTATTATTATTATAAATTCTCCTTTCTCAAAAACAGAAAATGAAATTGTAGTTGTTCTTGGTTGAGAAACACAAAACCTCCCTTTTCCCCCTTTTTTTTCAAAACAAGAAACTAAGTTTTAACTTTTCTGGCTTGTCACCTAAAACAAAACAGACAACCCAGCTCTCAGCTGGCTCTGAACAGAAGTTACAGTACTCATCACTCAAGCAACATTTCAAAAACAAAAGAAACAAAAACAAAACTCAGCACACTGCACAGAGAACAACAACAATACACAACTGAAGATGTTGTTCTTGTTTGTTCTCCTTGAATTTTAGAATAAAGTTATTACATCTGCATTAGTAAATCATATGCCTAATCATTATGTGTCACTGTGATCCACAAGTATGATCACAAATTTATTCATTTTTCAACCCAACAAAACAAAAAACAAAACAAAACAAAAACAAGTTACTGATGGCTTGAACGCTTTACACACGAGTCAGGATGCAAAAAGGCTGCTGCCAAAGACAAATCAGAAGCGTGAGGAAAAGAAAAATGAGGCCACAGATAGCTTCATGTTTGAGCTTTAATAGCTGTTTCCCTCCCTCTGATGTGTTCTTATGCAGCTCCTGCTCTAAAAAATGTGTAACCTGCTCATCAGCTTAGCAGTGACCATATATTTAATTCAGCTTCTCAATTGTGTAGCTTTAGCTGTTGTATACAGGGTTTTTAGTTGTTAGTATAGGTGTGCTCTATATTTCAGCAATGTCTCATCTAGGATGACAGGTTTTCGAGCAGGTCAAGTGCCTCTATGCACTTAAGTAGTTTACATATTTTCTTTATTTTCTTCATTTCATATGTCATTGTACTGAATTTGAGCAAACCTTAAGCTTGATGCAGATTACTTCTAACAATTATCCACCTCACATCATAGCTGACTGAGGTGCCTCTTCATATTAATATTATTTCATTATTAATGTTATTATCTTTTTATATAACAGCAATAGTATATTACAATATTTTATTTATATTTTATTTGTGTCCACCAAGGGCTGAGGGTGAGCTGCAGTCTCACCCCTTCCCAAGCTGGAGACATTTTCCTTTTCACACATTTTCCTTGGCTGAACAATGACACAACCTTAATATACCTTATGCATCTCTCTATTTCATTTAATATGTGTTTGTGTGAGTTATGTATTTTCTTTCATTCTATTCATTCTGGGCACGGTCTTCATCCTAACTATGTTTCATTGTTAATACCAGTTTACAGGTTGTTATCCTTGCTTTTATCAATTTGAGACATTACAGTTGTTTTATTTAACTTTATTCCTCTTGCATTTATATGTATTCAGTTGGGTCTGTTTCCAGCCCTTTTTAAACTTATACTTGGATCTCTAATTTTTACTTGGTGAGGGATTATTATGTTCTTCCTAATCTGAACTGTTCTCTTCACCTGAGCTACTATCCTGTTCTGAGTCACTGTCTTCTTTGCTTCTTACAGTCACGTGCAAAATGTCCCTCTTTTCCACACTTCCAGCATGTAGTGCTATAATTACTGTTTGGTGTGTATCTAGGTCTGTCTCTACCTCTTGCTCTTCCCCTATGTATTCCTCTCCCTCTCTTTTGGATTACTCCTGCTCCGGTTTGTTGTTTTTCTAAACATTCCTCATCAGGTGTTAATTTTGCTTGTTTATTCCCCATTGTCAAAGATTTTGCTGGGCTGTCACTGGCAACCTTGACTTCAGAGTGGTTGCTGATACGCCCTTCGACTTCACTTCTAAAAAATGAAGCGGTATCAGTTTTACGAGATAAAACTCAACCGTTCTCATTTGTCACCAGTACGTGAGCCTCAAGCAAAGAAAACAAATAAATAGAAGTAGTTCAGCAGCGTATTGTGCTGTAAAATCAACTTACTTCTAGACACATACACACATACACACAGATAGACATTTGCGCGCTAATTTGTTACGAAGTATTTAACAGCTACCTCTGAAACTGGTCTAAACTTAGTTCTTTTTGGCCTTTTGGCGAACTTAACCTATTTTACGCGTTTCTTAAATAATTTGTCACGAGATAATTTCGGCTACCTCTAAAACTGGTCTAAACTTAGTTCTTTTTGGCGAACTTAACCTATTTTACGCGTTTCTTTAATAATTTGTCACGAGATAATTTCGGCTACCTCTGAAACTGGTCTAAACTTAGTTCTTTTGGCCTTTTGGCGAACTTAACCTATTTTATCATTTTATTTTACGCGTTTCTTAAAACCTTCGTGGCCGTTTTACAAAATAGTGTTTCTCTCACCCTCAGACGTCTCACTGGTGATTCGGATCGTCAGACTGAATCCCACCGCCGTGGACCAGACTAAAAACACCGGCCTGGACCCGAATTTAAACGTCCCAGGGCTTTCGGCCTCGTCTAAGAGGGCTGTGCACAGACTTCGGTGTTGGCTTCCCACGGCGTAAGGAATCAGTTCTGGATCCTTGGAACAGAGTCACAGATAACAGTTCTGATATTTCTGATCCGGCTCGAAGGACCAAAATAAATGTCAAGAGATTTATTCTAAATGACACTTCTTCAGCTGAGAGTCTAAGAGTGAAGAGACACACACTGTAGATCTTTACTTGCAAGGGCGGTCACAGAACGCTCACAACAGAGTGGGGGCCCTGTGATCAGCGCTCTGTTCTTGCACTTGTCTTTATTTATATGCAAAAATAATACAACAGTGAATACGTCTATTCATAGGCAGAGGAAAGTTAGTGCGTAGGGAGTGAAGATAAGAGTGGTTTAGGTGTATGCGTGTGTGTTGTGAGATTCAGAAGGATTCAGCCTCTCTTCTTGTTAGGGAGCGTCAGATAAGAGTGTCCAGCTCTCCTCTTCCTGGCAGGAGTGAAATAATAACAGCTTATTCAGCTGTGAGAAAGAATTTATAAAACAGTCCTGTAGCGGACAACAGTCTAAGTCATCAAAAGGTCAACATACAGTATTCTATCATATGCAAACTTATATCATTAAAAGCTTATACTGACTACTAAGTACAATTTTCCATTGACAGATCCATTCATCTATTTGGATTTATCTTTTTAAGTTAAATATTTCTGTTCTAATAGTTTTGTAGATACAAAATAATACGACAGGACTTGAAGGAAAGTAACACATTTACTCTCATTTGGGGCGACTGAGGATGGATCAGATGAGTTTGCCACCTACCTTGTGTCCTCATACCTGGTGGTAATGGACAGCATGTTGCCTTATCAGCACTGGGGTCTTTTGTTTGATGGTTCCACAGTGCCTCCCTCTGGCCGTGATGAAGTACTACACCCCTCTGCTCTTTCTATTACAGGGAATGTCTAGAAAGCACAAACCTTTAATAATCACAGCTGAGATCATAAAGTGTAGTTATCCTTCCTTCCTTTCCTTCTTCCTTCCTCTTAAGCACTTAAGGGTTGCTGGAGATGGCTTGAGGACTATCCCAGCTTTCACAAGGTAAAACTCAGGGTACACACTTGACAGTTCACCACTCATGATCACATTGACAATAGATGATTGTAATTGCCAAAAGAATCACCAATTAAATGGCCTTTATTTGTATAGCGCTTTACTAGTCCCTAAGGACCCTAAAGCACTTTACACATCCAGTCATCCACCCATTGACACACCGATGGTAGCAAGCTACATTGTAGCCACAGCCACAGGGCGCGGCTCAAACCGGCAACCTTCCCATTACAAGGCAAACTCCCAAGTCTTGAGCCACGATCGCCTTAACCTAAAGAGCGAGTTGCTGGAGTGTGAGAGGGAGCCGGAGCACCCTCAGACAACACAACATGCAAACAGCAGCCAGCAGATTCACATGCACGACCTTCTTGCTGTGAGGCAACAGTACCAACCACTGCACCACCGTGCTGACCTTAGAGTGCAGTTGTATGGTGGAAAATGTTACTGTGGATGCTTTAGATTATATTACATACAGAAAGAAGTACTGGTTTATTATTTTAGTGGGCAAAAGAGTCAAGATTGGATCTAAAGGATGTAAATGGACAAGCACAGTGCATTTCTACTCAGTCTGAACACTCGACACAGCCTCATTCACCCAACTGCACACACATGATTAGGGGAAACTCAACATTGAGTATCTTCATTTTTTCATCAAAAGACTTTCTCTGTATCTCTGCTCTGTTTGTTTTTGACTTGAAACACTAAATAAAAGTTTTACTACACATCTGTCTCTATTGTTTAATCAGCAGCTGTAATACTAAACTGTCCAAAATTTAAAATTCTACATTTAGTAGATTTAGAGATATTTATTTCACCACTTTTAGTTAATGATACTTTATAAACCTATTCTGCTGTTTAACAAAGACAGTATCATCATGTTTAAAGCACTTTTCAATCTGACAGCAGCACTCAGTTCTCCTGCACATGTGTGATCTTGGAGTGAACTGAAGGTTCAGATGCATCTCTCAGGTCCTGTGTGGAGACTTTGCTGGACTTTGTCTGTCTGTAGATAGTGGGGGTTTAGGTCTAAAACATCTTCTTTTGTCCTCCATTCATCCAGTTTCATGAGATAAAGTTTTGGTACAAGGACTGGACTGAAAAAGACTGAAAAGAGAAACTTTGAAAGAGTTTTAGAAGCCTGGAGGAAAAGCAGTGCTTGTTTAATCAAATGTAATAATACACATTGATTAAATGTCCCAAAGTAAAGAGATCTCTCTGTGAACCTTTAATTCGTCACCCTCTTGTGGCAGCAGCTGGCTACTGTTACTTGCACATGTGCACTGTGGTTTTTTATTACGTTATAATTTAATACAAAACCCTTTAATTAAATTTGTGAGTTGAAGTAATATATGAAATATTAGTGTTAAGTAAGTCCCAGAGTTCAGTTTTTCATAAATACAGTGTACTGTATTTATTCTTATTCTTATTTTATTTTATTCTAATTTTTGCTTCATAACTTTTGCACTGTCCACTTCCTGCTGTGACAAAACAAATTTCCCACGTGTGGGACTAATAAAGGTTATCTTATCTTATCTTATCTTATTGGACATTAGCTACATTTAATAAGAAGAGGAGATCCAAATATATGCTTATGTCAACACATGTTCATTTTGATGAAGTTTACTGAACAAATTTGAATCATCACAACAACCAAAATGTTAGCAACACATCATAAAGTTTATTATTCTAACTATGGTAACCATGTTGTCCAGAATCGTGACATCGCACCCATTTAGAATCTTACCACCACTTTGAGCCTTTGATCCTTAAACCCATAAATAGGGGTGAGAAGCAACAACTTTTAGTCTGTTATTTGCAGCATCTATGTTCGCAGCCTTCGACTGTTCGTGACACAGATTTAGAGTCTTACCACCAACGTGATCATTTGATCCTAAAACCGACAGATAACAGTGAAAAACAACGACTTTTAGTCCATTACTGGCAGCATTTCTGTCTGCAGCCCTCAACTATTAGCCATTTAGAAACATTTGGATCCTGACTCCAGACTCCAACATGTCTCAAGGTGAAGAACCAAAAAGTCAAGAAGTTGACCCCGGCGCTCTTCCTGGATGAACCAGAAGACCCTTACCTCTCCTCTCTTCCCTGGGCTGAGCAAGTTGACTTAGAGGAGAAGCGCTTGGCAGAAATGGAGAATGGAAATCTTCTTAACAGAGAGAAGATTGTCTTATTGATGGAGGAAAATGAGAGACAGAGCGCTCAATTAAAAAAATGTCCTACCTGCTCCAAGAAAAGGAGAGTATTATTGATGAAAAACAGTGGGATATCAAAGACATGGAGGAAAGGAACCAAGAGCTCCAAGGAAAGCTGGATGAAGCTCAAGAAAAATTAAAGAAATCCTCCAGGAGAAGACACAACAGGACATGAGAGAAAGACAGATGCATGATGAACTTGAAAAGATGGAGATCAAATACAGAGTGGTAAAAGCAAGGGATGATAAAAATCAGGAAACAAATAAAGAGGTTCTTCAAGAGAAAAGGCAGCAGCAGATCAAACAAAGGCGAATGGGCCGCGAGGTTAAGTACATCAAGAAAGAAAATGACGAGCTGCAAGTAAAGCTTGATGAAGCTCTGCAAATAAATGAAGCGATCCTCGAAGAGAAGAACCAAGAGGACATAAAGAAGCGAGACATGGAGAGGCAACTCCAACACATGGAGGGAAAAGACAGGATGCTGCAGGCAAGGCTTAAAGAAACAGTGCACAAATATGACGAGTTGCTGCAAGAGAAAAAGCAACAGGAGATGAAACAAAAAGAATTAGATTGCAAGATTCAGAACATGGAGAAAACAATGAATGCTTGCAAGTAAAGCTCGATGAAGCTTTGCTAAATAATACAAAAATCCTTGAAGTGAAACAACAACTGGTCATAAACCAGGGAGAAATGCAATGCCAGCTCCAAGGCATGGAAGGAAAATACAGAGCACTGCAGGCAATGCATTATGAAACACGGAACAAATATGAAGACTGTGTCAAGAAAAGAACAACAGACATAAAGCAGAACAAAGAAAACTTCTTCTTGTCCAAGACTTTGAGAAGACAAAGCAAAAGCTGCAAAACTTGGCAACAAAATTAAGCACACAACAGCTGAACTGGAAGGAGAAAAGGAGAAAGTGCAAAAACAGGAGGCAACAGCTAAAGAACTCAAAGAAAGGCTCAAAGAAGAACAAGCCAAATCAGAAGAAGTGGAAAAAATATGCAACAAACTTAAGAAGCAAAATACAGAAACAGTGGACGAGTTGAGATCCCTCATACTAGAGAAGAAAGTGCTTGTGGAAAAGCAACTCAAGAAGAAGAAAAAGTGCTTCCGCTTCTTCCTCCGCAGGGCCACTCCTGCCTCATCTTCCTCCACCTCTGTTCCAGCTTAATTTTCCCTTCTCCTCTCCCTCCCCTCTCTCCCCAATAATTTCATAATAAACAAAATTGACTGCATTTTAAATGTGTCTGATCAGTGTCTTCATTCAAGAATGAATTGTCTTTGTCACAGAGTCATGTGTATTTTGTCTTTTCCTCGGGCTGGTGATCCTCGCGGTCGTTCAGCCCTGGAGTCCAGATTATTAGTGTTTTAATCACATTTAGTGTTACATTTTAGATCACCACAATAGGATATCCACAATTAGGATTCAGGCATTTGTTTTAGTTTGATATCGTAATCATTCTATGATTGAGTCGTTAACAGAACCAGCAGTTAGCAGCAATAACTTCAAATCAATGACATTTGCAAGCATTCCTTTATACACAGCATTTCAGTCAGGTTGAGGTCTGGACTTCCATGATGTAGATTTGCTGCTGTGCTTGGGTCATTATCCTGTTGCATGGCCTAATTTAGAAGAAGCTTTATCTGTCGGACAGACAGCCTCACATTTGACTCTAAAACACTTTGGCATACAGAGGAGTTCGTTGACTGCAAGGTGCTTTATTGCTTGTGTCTGCAGAAGAAGCTCAAATCACCACACTTGAACCAGCATATTTGA
This sequence comes from Oreochromis niloticus, assembly GCF_001858045.2. Lineage (NCBI taxonomy): Eukaryota > Metazoa > Chordata > Actinopteri > Cichliformes > Cichlidae > Oreochromis > Oreochromis niloticus. Next base: position 838 of record NW_020328977.1, on the reverse strand, counting down.
CAGTGGGTTTGAGGTGTTTAAGTGTTTGAGTGTCTGAAATACTGACATGTGAACGCCAGAATATAATGGTGAGATTTTAGTGCTGGTTAGATTGCATACACACTGCACATTATAAGGTTTTACAATTTTGCATCTGTGACCATTCAAACACCAGACAGTACTGAATGTTTCTTCTTTCTTTGTGCAACTTTACAATCATAATGTCCATTTTGGGGTTTTGGGTTTTTAGGGAAAGAAGGAAGTTTTATTTTTAATGATCAGTATCAGTGATTAATCACTACAGTGGGATAAATAAACTTGTCATGTTTTCACAGATTTATTTTGACATTACATCATATTGTAAGAGGAACATTCATTAGGTTTAAACAAATCATACAAAAGAATTGTAATGCTGCATATTGTTAACCTAGAAGCACTTTTAGTCTTTGTTAGGTTTATCGAAAAAGATTTGGCAAACACCCTTTTTTGAATGTCATGCTCTTGCAGGCTGCAGTAACATTTGAGTTTTGTAAGTGCAAAGGTCCATTCAAACAGGTGGTGACATTACAATCCTTGGTTTATGTACATTTGGAGCTTGTCAACATTCAGCATTTCAAAAGCAGAATGAAAGTTTGAAAAAAAAATTCAGTAAGCTTGAAGATATATTTACATGTACATTTATTTTCCTTCCTGTGGTCATACAAATTCTGCCTCTGATGCTTCTGACTTCAGATGTTAGTAAAAAATATTGTTAACTGGGCAAAACAGTTTTTCTTTTAACATATCAGGAGGTTATTTTCCCTGACATCATCTAAACACAGCTCTTTGCAATACTGATAAAGTTTCTCTGTACTTTGCC
>NW_020328976.1:0-20358 GCF_001858045.2 Oreochromis niloticus | reverse complement strand
TCACCTGTGGAGACACACTCATTCTGCAGGCTGGTCATATCATTGAGGCGCTTGCCCTTCATGTCCTCTGGTCCAGCACACACAACATCCGACACTGTGGCATTGGTGTTCTTTAACCACGTCATAAGCCACTTGCTCTGCAGTCACATTCAAAGGCATTGCCTCGCAGGTCCCTGCAGAAAGGAATATGTGTTTTCATGGCTGAATTGGGAGAAAGACAGACTGCAAGAATTACTCAGTCGCTATTTGCCTATTTAACTATGTACAAACTTAAGCTCTATAAGGGAGTCAAGGTCAATGAGGGTCCCTGGCAAGGCTTTAATGTTATTGTTTGCCAAAGACCTGGAACAAATGCAGTTGATTATGAAAAAGAGACATCATTAAATCATAACAGATAACAGTTGTATTTTCAGTCACTGGAACATACAAGTGAGTCAGGTCCTGAGGTCCTCTGAAGCTATTTGGATGTAGTCTCTAGTTTGTTACTCTCAATGAATCTATGGATCAACAAGAAGAAAAAGAAAAGTATATTTTTTGATCAATTTCACATTTTGCCAGCTAGTAAACCAAATGGTAAATGGACTGGTTCTTGTACAGCACTTTTCTATTTTGCCTGAGCACTCGAATCCTTGAAACCTGTCTAATTCAGATCAGGACCTCAAAGCACCAGCAGCCCAGATCAGCTGATCACAGCCTGGACACAAAGAAAATTACTGAAGCTTTGAATAGAAATTGCGATTTTTAACCTCTTGTTGAGCCACTACAACCAATTTTAGAGTTCCCCCACCTGCTGAATCCCACTTTAACCCGTTCCTTACTCATTTTCTGTTAGAGTCGCTCTCTACATGTAGAGATATTTTAAAATCTTTCATCTTTTCTCTGCTCATGTTCTACCAAACTGATTCAAGCTGCGTATTATGAGAATTAAAATTAAAGAAGTAAAGGTAATTTCTTATGTATTAATGTTACTTTAATGATACATTAATATAGCACAAGGTTCAATTAGCTTTGCACAAAATAGCTGGTAGAAAATCCCTTAATGGGACCACAGAGGAAATATTTGCTGGAGCACACCTCGTGTCCCCCAGAATCCTTACTTTGTCCATGTGATTTTAAACAATCAAATCTTGTGAAAATGGCCACAACTTGTATTTTAACACAGACATAATAGGGGAGACGGGGATAATTTCTCCAATCGGCTAAGTTTCAAATGATGTGACTCATCCTGTGCATGCCCAATTCAGTTCTGCTATCACATGTGAAAAATCAGCACATTTTGTCAAACACAGACAATATAACACGAAAAAAAGTAATTTGTATGCCAAAAAGTAAGTTTTTCTACTTTATTTCAATTTCTAATAGCATTATCTGCTTTGCAGTCAAGTGGAGCGTGCGTCTGTCCTCTCAGTAAGTGAGTGAGACAGCGGTGAGGAGGCTGTGCGAGTGCATCGCAAAAACACAGAAATATGCCTGACACCTGTAAACAAAGCAGTACCTGGCTGCAGTTTAAAGACCTTTTTGTCTCTGTCTTGGTCTTGTCTTGTCTTGTCTTGTCTTGGTCTCGATACCCTCTAATCTTGGTATTGTCTTGTCTTGGTTTAGGCGGTCTTGACTAAAAGTCTACAACTTTATTACTTTCATTTTCTTCCAAAGCAGTTTTTGAAACATCTTTGTGAACTGACTAATGCTTGAACATTGCTGTAGGTCCACAGGAAAACTGTTCCACAGTTTTACCTCATAAATGGTAAAACAAAAGGTTTTAACCCTTGTCCGTGCTTTAAGAGTCTTCATCAATGTTCCCTCTAAGCTGCGCACGTGCGCAATTGCGCACTGCTGGCACGGTCTCTGCGCACAGAAAATCTGCGTTGCGCACAAAAAAATCTAACCTGAATTGAAATTAAAATTAAAACTTTAACAATTCTGTTTTGCAGTGTTAGTCAGTAAGTGACTGGCTGCTCCTGTATGGGATTAGAACGATGCCACCTTATCCTATAGTCCAGCCAATAATGCGATTCACATTCGTATACGCAGCCAATCAACGTGTTGACAGCTATGACAGCGTCCTATGTGCCGACACCGGTGTTTTAGCTAGCAAAGGGCGTGGCTGATGTGCAGTGAAGCCACGTTAATGACAACGCGTACAACCATTGGAGATGTGAGCAGGACAGACGGAACAATTGACGGGAAAAGTGTGGACTTTATACCAGTTTTTAAATTGTGTTGATGGGCCACGTAAAACCAGAGTTATGATAAAAATATCTGCAATGTTTGGTTTTCTTCCTGAATACTATCGTTGTTTATATTTACTGTGGGAAGAAACGGTAAAAACGGCGTTTTACAAGGAAAACGCTCGAAAGCACTCTCCGCCTGTGAGCAAACAACACCAAAAACCCCCACCCTTTCCTATTGGTCGAAAAAAGTACCGTGTCGACCAATCAAAAATATATGGCAACGTGGCATCTAGTTGTTAAGAAACGGGGGAAGTTTTAGGAGTGACGGCGGTGTTCTGACATGTGAGAGATTTGAGACGTTTAGCGCAAATCTTGTGTAGTTAGTGTGTAGTTAGTGTGTAGTGTAGTCAATAGTTTTGTTGGTGTGTCAGAACAATGAGGCAGCTGCTGAATGTTACAGGTGTTACAGCAGTGATACATCTCCGCTGTCAGGCCTGCAGGTATCAGGCTGTTGTTCTCCTTTATCTCATAGTGGACAGAAATTATTTTTTGGAGTGGCACAAATAATTTGTGTGGCATCAGATTTGATGCAGAACAGCTGATTGTTCTGTAAATAGTTTGAAATGTTTATTTAAAAAACGCCTTGACTGCATTAAAAAAAATAAATAGCTGCAAAAAACTTTGTTGTTTGCCAAACTGAGTTACTTTTTGAAGTAGTAACTATATAATTAATTGCCCAGCATTGGTCATTATATACTGTATTTTGCAGACAGAGAGTTATAGGACTCTCCCAGACCACAGACTCAGACTTTATGAAGAAAAAAAAGAAAAAGTTGTGTTTTCAAAATTGGAGTGAAAGTTATTTTTTACTTCCAATAGTGTAACATACTACACAGGTCATGAACAGGATTTTTAATTTTCATTGTAAGTGGGCTAAAGCAGTTAATTAAAAGTAGTCTAACATAAATGTAAATGCTGTATTTGATTTTGTAAATAAACCATGTAACTTGGATGGATTAGATGCTGGCGTGACCACAGTGCACACGTCTGATGTCGCTCACAGTGGTCCAAGGGATCGCTCAGGGAGTTTGTGGTGTTCGCTCAGCACATGAAAAATTAGAGGGAACATTGGTCTTCATATTAATTTCCCCTCATTCATCCTCTGTACATTTCCTGGTACTGTGTCTGGCTTTGTACATAATTTTTGCAGTTTTATTTTATAAAATCCATAAACTTCAGAATTGTTAATTTCAAGAACAATTCAAGAAAAGTTAGGAAGCAAAGTAAGACAGTCCATCGTCTCCATTGTAAGTGGGCGGGGGAGGATGCTACAGTTTGTACAAGAAGCATCAGCTCTGATTATTTTAACTTTAGGGCTTGACGAAGAAGCGCAAGAGAAAATCTTCACATGATACAGTTACATACAAATGACATACACATGTATAATGTTTAAAATATAATCGAACATTAATGAATTATTGGTCAATATCTGAAAAGCAAAGACATTCTCTGTTACCACAACATGACCAAATTAATTTAATAAGTTACATATGTATAACTTAATGGGGATATAAGTCAAACTTACTTCTACAGTCAGACTGAGTTGCAGTTCTCTAGTGTGCACTGATATGACTCATACGCATTTGTTGTTCCTACATGACCAAATTGACTGATAACATGCAATAGAGATGAAACTGACTGACCCGCCTTCCTTTGGCTGCTCTTGCTTTTTCTGATTTCCTAAGTTGTTCTAAGAACTTGTCAGAATTTTTTTAAATTTACAAAACAGGATGCGTCCATTTAAACTCTGATATGCTTATAATGAGTACATAGGACTGTAGTTTTACATTTGCAAATAAATGTTTCATAGAAGTACCTCAACAACAGTTAATTCAGCAGTGACTTTGTTCTTACTTTCATCAGTGAATTTGTGACATAAACCAGGGACAGCAGAAAGATGAGGATTAAAACGTTGGTGTTTCTGACACCAGCCAGTCCTCTGCTCCTGAACGCTGCTGCTGCCATCACTGGTGGAAATAAAACAGCCTTTGAGCTTAAGAGAAATGAAAGAAAAGAAAAGAAAGAATAAATAAAGAATCAAATCTTTGTTCCTCTTGTATGTTAATAATATATTTTTAAAAAACATTTTAGGTATAAACCATCCTATGGTGCAGTTTTGCTGATCTACCTGCCTGGTGAAGGGACAAACAGCTGTTTCACAGACTGAAAACACAAGGGAATCACACGCTACAAATACTTAATGTTCTCCTGATGTGACTTCCACTGATCTGTGAGCTGCCTTTCACTTTATCTCACAGTAGTGATATGATCTATGTGGCGGGGGTGTGGTCTCCGGCCTGCTGCAGCAGAGGGGTGTTACAGTGAGCTCTCAGGGCGGTGCCGAGGTTGGCTGAGAGGGCGGGTGTGATGCTCAAGGTGATCATCTTCTTCTCTCTATTTTTAAATAGTGATGACGGGGACGGAGACTGGGAGGAAGAAGCAGCTGTTCCTGTGTGACTGATGCTGGAACATCAGAACGAAAATAAAACTAACCTATAGTGAATGAAATCCAGTGTGCGTGTCGGGTCCTTACCACAATCTACTTTACAGGAACAGAGGCCACTTTAACTGTCCAAGATCATCCCACATATTTAAGTTTTATCAAGAGCCATCGCAGAGTAGTGTAGAAAGGCCCCAAAGTTTATAGGACAAGTCTATTCTGTTCTTATACAGGTGTTTATAAGTTTCAGAACAAACCTCAAGCTTCTTCTTCTACACTCTGAGACAGTTTGGCTTTAATTGGTGTTGTGGCCGACACACCGGGGTGACCGTAGTGCTGAAGACTGAATCACATCAACAACCGTGTAATTAAAATATTTCTCAGTCACCTTACAATCATGGGATCTCAGGCAATGGGCACTACCATTATATAAGTACCACTTCTATTCTCCAGAAAATATTCATGACATTCATGAAGGTAAAAAAAAAAAAAAGATCCTGTCAAGAGATTTATTCTAAATGACACTTCTTCAGCTGAGAGTCTAAGAGTGAAGAGACACACACTGTAGATCTTTACTTGCAAGGGCGGTCACAGAACGCTCACAACAGAGTGGGGGCCCTGTGATCAGCGCTCTGTTCTTGCACTTGTCTTTATTTATATGCAAAAATAATACAACAGTGAATACGTCTATTCATAGGCAGAGGAAAGGTAGTGCGTAGGGAGTGAAGATAAGAGTGGTTTAGGTGTATGCGTGTGTGTTGTGAGATTCAGAAGGATTCAGCCTCTCTTCTTGTTAGGGAGCGTCAGATAAGAGTGTCCAGCTCTCCTCTTCCTGGCAGGAGTGAAATAATAACAGCTTATTCAGCTGTGAGAAAGAATTTATAAAACAGTCCTGTAGCGGACAACAGTCTAAGTCATCAAAAGGTCAACATACAGTATTCTATCATATGCAAACTTATATCATTAAAAGCTTATACTGACTACTAAGTACAATTTCCATTGACATTCCCTCCTGTTGTCAGTATAACTTCAAGTGAGATATCAGTATGTAACATCTTGTTGTACATTTTCTGTCACATCATCATTAGTCACACAAGTCTTCATGTTCCAACAGGTCGGGGTCATCATCATCATCATTTGTCACGGCTATGTATGCAGCAACAGTGGAAACAATTATACGGTTATCATGAGTTTTAGACATGGCAGGATACATGTTACAAAGACACAAAATAAAAGTAAAAATACAAAAAGGGATAAATAGAATAAATAAGAATAAGAAACAAAGGAATTGCAAGTATTTCAAGTATTTCAAGTATTGAAGTCTATTGCACCGTTGGTTTTAACAAAAAGTATTGCACAGTGAAAAGGTAGTAGTAGTCTTTTAGCAGTCACTTGTATTATTTACATAATCCTGATTTTGGGCTGCTGGATCTGTCTCAAGGCGTTCAGGGCATCAGTCATGTTTGATGAGTGTACATTGTCTAATGTGTGTGTGTGTCATTTCTCACTCAATCAACAAGTGCACGTCTGTTCAGGTGTGTGTTTCTCTTCATTCTGAGTCAGTGTGTGTAGATGTGTATGTTTGTGTATGTTGGCGTGTTTATCACTTTCCTGTTCTGGTGTTTTGGGTAAACCACGGCCTGAAGTGTGTCCTGGGGTCTGCCCTCCTCCTTTTCAGTCCGGTTGCGACCATTTATGCTGCTGCTCAAAGTTCAGTCTGTCCTGGTTTTGGCCCCAATTGGGGCAGTCCTTTCTCCAGTGTCCATGCTCACCGCAGGTGAAACCTGCATCTTCTTCTGTGTTTTGTCCATTCTGAGGTGCCTTTTGACCTCAGTTGCTCCTCCTGTCTCTGGCACGCCCTTTCTTCTGCTGCCCGATCATCCGTGTTGGTCCGTCACTGTCCTGTACAGTGTTAATGCAGAGTTATCAAGGTCAGCATTCTTTTGCTCGGCCTTACTTTTCATTCGGGCTTAATGGGCGTCTCGTCACAGCTCTGTCAGCTGAAGCTGTCTGGAAATCTCCCCGTGTAGTGAAACGGGCCTTGGATTTAACGCTCTCCGTCTCTGCTGCATGAGATCGCTTTCCTGTAGCACTGTTGACATTTTTAGATTGTTGTTATGGGTCCAGCTGCTGCAGCATTTGGTCAGGGTCAGGGTCAGAGATGGTAGAGGGGAGAGCAGGAGTCCAGGTCAGCTTCGGCTTTCAGGACCGGCAAAGCAGCCTGTAATTAAACATAAAGAGAAAAAACAAAAACAAAACAAAAACAGACGAACAGGAAAATGATGTTGTTTTGGCTGTGTTATTCAGAGAGGGAGAAACACCGGGCCAGGCCCTGTGTCAGCCTTCTCTCCCCCTTTTTTGTTTTTCCTCACAATATAATCAACTCATAACCCACCAAGTTGACAGGACAACACAGGTAGATATTAAAATTCGTAAGATCACGTTTAAAAGCACAAAAAAGGAATTTTCCTTCCTTCAGTAATCACTTGTATGATTCAATCAGCAGAAAACATCTCACCATTTGACTCTTAACCACTAATTTGTTGTTTCATCACTGGTTGGTCATACCAGTCTCTTTCTTTTGAAGTTGTTGTCCTGCAACCCAGAGAGTTTATTTGTTAGTAGTGGATAAACTTCAGCATTTGATAACAAACTATTAGTTTTCCCTGTTTTAACACTAATGAGGGATATAGGCACATGTATAGTGTGTGCTGTAGTGTAAGCTGTTCTTCATTGCATGTATGTGTATTAGTAGCTTGCATGCAAGGCCTCTGGGACTGTCTCACCCAAAAGAGCATTTTCTCAACAGTTGCCTTTCTCTCGCGTGTGTTAAGAAAGGCATATGTGCTTGTAGCAGTTGTGAGATTATTATGCTGTTATATATTACATTATACCTATAATCAAAATGAGTGAATCATGATACTGCTGTAGGCCACATCATACTTCTTAGTTAAAAGAATTTGAAAATCATTAGATTTATTAGATAGGTTTGTATTATCCTATACTGCTGATTTACTGTGAGTGAGTTACACTGTTTCATGACATTTCATACTGCCGAGTTATGAAGAGAATATTGTATTCAGAGAGTAGGGGCCTCTCTCTTTTTTTTTCTCTTTGTGATAGTAAGAGAACAGAGCACATGCCACGGGAGCGTCACCCCCACCTTTGGTGAAGCAGAAAAACAGGGAGCCAAGGTCATAACTCAGGCTCACTAAGAGTTAGAAAGAATGTGATGCTTAGTTTGTGGCTGTGGCGCATTTTGTATAGCTTCTTTTCTTTGTTTAGTAGCTTTCTGCCTTCACCTGAGGGTGTGCCCTAAGCATGTGACTTCAGGTCTCATAATTGGAGTTTATTTAAAGATAAATAAGATGATTTCATATATTGCTCGCAGATCATGCATTAGACGGTATGTTGCAGTATTAGCCTGCTTCAAACTTAAGCAAAACATCACTCTTGTTTTATTATTATTATTATTATTATTATTATTATTATTATATTATTATTATAAATTCTCCTTTCTCAAAACAGAAATGAAATTGTAGTTGTTCTTGGTTGAGAAACACAAAACCTCCCTTTTCCCCTTTTTTTTCAAAACAAGAAACTAAGTTTTAACTTTTCTGGCTTGTCACCTAAAACAAAACAGACAACCCAGCTCTCAGCTGGCTCTGAACAGAAGTTACAGTACTCATCACTCAAGCAACATTTCAAAAAACAAAAGAAACAAAAACAAAACTCAGCACACTGCACAGAGAACAACAACAATACACAACTGAAGATGTTGTTCTTGTTTGTTCTCCTTGAATTTTAGAATAAAGTTATTACATCTGCATTAGTAAATCATATGCCTAATCATTATGTGTCACTGTGATCCACAAGTATGATCACAAATTTATTCATTTTTCAACCCAACAAAACAAAAAACAAAACAAAACAAAACAAGTTACTGATGGCTTGAACGCTTTACACACGAGTCAGGATGCAAAAGGCTGCTGCCAAGACAAATCAGAAGCGTGAGGAAAAGAAAATGAGGCCACAGATAGCTTCATGTTTGAGCTTTAATAGCTGTTTCCCTCCTCTGATGTGTTCTTATGCAGCTCCTGCTCTAAAAAATGTGTAACCTGCTCATCAGCTTAGCAGTGACCATATATTTAATTCAGCTTCTCAATTGTGTAGCTTTAGCTGTTGTATACAGGGTTTTAGTTGTTAGTATAGGTGTGCTCTATATTCAGCAATGTCTCATCTAGGATGACAGGTTTTCGAGCAGGTCAAGTGCCTCTATGCACTAAGTAGTTTACATATTTCTTTATTTTCTTCATTTCATATGTCATTGTACTGAATTGAGCAAACCTTAAGCTTGATGCAGATTACTTCTAACAATTATCCACCTCACATCATAGCTGACTGAGGTGCCTCTTCATATTAATATTATTTCATTATTAATGTTATTATCTTTTATATAACAGCAATAGTATATTACAATATTTATTTATATTTATTTGTGTCCACCAAGGGCTGAGGGTGAGCTGCAGTCTCACCCCTTCCCAAGCTGGAGACATTTTCCTTTTCACACATTTCCTTGGCTGAACAATGACACAACCTTAATATACCTTATGCATCTCTCTATTTCATTTAATATGTGTTTGTGTGAGTTATGTATTTTCTTTCATTCTATTCATTCTGGGCACGGTCTTCATCCTAACTATGTTTCATTGTTAATACCAGTTTACAGGTTGTTATCCTTGCTTTTATCAATTTGAGACATTACAGTTGTTTTATTTAACTTTATTCCTCTTGCATTTATGTATTCAGTTGGGTCTGTTTCCAGCCCTTTTTAAACTTATACTTGGATCTCTAATTTTTACTTGGTGAGGGATTATTATGTTCTTCCTAATCTGAACTGTTCTCTTCACCTGAGCTACTATCCTGTTCTGAGTCACTGTCTTCTTTGCTTCTTACAGTCACGTGCAAAATGTCCCTCTTTCCACACTTCCAGCATGTAGTGCTATAATTACTGTTGGTGTGTATCTAGGTCTGTCTCTACCTCTTGCTCTTCCCTATGTATTCCTCTCCCTCTCTTTGGATTACTCCTGCTCCGGTTTGTTGTTTTTCTAAACATTCCTCATCAGGTGTTAATTTTGCTTGTTTATTCCCCATTGTCAAAGATTTGCTGGGCTGTCACTGGCAACCTTGACTTCAGAGTGGTTGCTGATACGCCCTTCGACTTCACTTCTAAAAAATGAAGCGGTATCAGTTTTACGAGATAAACTCAACCGTTCTCATTTGTCACCAGTACGTGAGCCTCAAGCAAAGAAAACAAATAAAATAGAAGTAGTTCAGCAGCGTATTGTGCTGTAAAATCAACTTACTTCTAGACACATACACACATACACACAGATAGACATTTGCGCGCTAATTTGTTACGAAGTATTAACAGCTACCTCTGAAACTGGTCTAAACTTAGTTCTTTTGGCCTTTTGGCGAACTTAACCTATTTTACGCGTTTCTTAAATAATTTGTCACGAGATAATTTCGGCTACCTCTAAAACTGGTCTAAACTTAGTTCTTTTTGGCGAACTTAACCTATTTTACGCGTTTCTTTAATAATTTGTCACGAGATAATTTCGGCTACCTCTGAACTGGTCTAAACTTAGTTCTTTTGGCCTTTGGCGAACTTAACCTATTTTATCATTTTATTTTACGCGTTTCTTAAACCTTCGTGGCCGTTTTACAAAATAGTGTTCTCTCACCTCAGACGTCTCACTGGTGATTCGGATCGTCAGACTGAATCCACCGCCGTGGACCAGACTAAAAACACCGGCCTGGACCCGAATTTAAACGTCCCAGGGCTTTCGGCCTCGTCTAAGAGGGCTGTGCACAGACTTCGGTGTTGGCTTCCCACGGCGTAAGGAATCAGTTCTGGATCCTTGGAACAGAGTCACAGATAACAGTTCTGATATTCTGATCCGGCTCGAAGGACCAAAATAAATGTCAAGAGATTATTCTAAATGACACTTCTTCAGCTGAGAGTCTAAGAGTGAAGAGACACACACTGTAGATCTTTACTTGCAAGGGCGGTCACAGAACGCTCACAACAGAGTGGGGCCCTGTGATCAGCGCTCTGTCTTGCACTTGTCTTTATTTATATGCAAAAATAATACAACAGTGAATACGTCTATTCATAGGCAGAGGAAGTTAGTGCGTAGGGAGTGAAGATAAGAGTGGTTTAGGTGTATGCGTGTGTGTTGTGAGATTCAGAAGGATTCAGCCTCTCTTCTTGTTAGGGAGCGTCAGATAAGAGTGTCCAGCTCTCCTCTTCCTGGCAGGAGTGAAATAATAACAGCTTATTCAGCTGTGAGAAAGAATTTATAAAACAGTCCTGTAGCGGACAACAGTCTAAGTCATCAAAAGGTCAACATACAGTATTCTATCATATGCAAACTTATATCATTAAAAGCTTATACTGACTACTAAGTACAATTTTCCATTGACAGATCCATTCATCTATTTGGATTTATCTTTTTAAGTTAAATATTTCTGTTCTAATAGTTTTGTAGATACAAAATAATACGACAGGACTTGAAGGAAAGTAACACATTTACTCTCATTTGGGGCGACTGAGGATGGATCAGATGAGTTGCCACCTACCTTGTGTCCTCATACCTGGTGGTAATGGACAGCATGTTGCCTTATCAGCACTGGGGTCTTTTGTTTGATGGTTCCACAGTGCCTCCCTCTGGCCGTGATGAAGTACTACACCCCTCTGCTCTTTCTATTACAGGGAATGTCTAGAAAGCACAAACCTTAATAATCACAGCTGAGATCATAAAGTGTAGTTATCCTTCCTTCCTTTCCTTCTTCCTTCCTCTTAAGCACTTAAGGGTTGCTGGAGATGGCTTGAGGACTATCCCAGCTTTCACAAGGTAAAACTCAGGGTACACACTTGACAGTTCACCACTCATGATCACATTGACAATAGATGATTGTAATTGCCAAAAGAATCACCAATTAAATGGCCTTTATTGTATAGCGCTTTACTAGTCCCTAAGGACCCTAAAGCACTTTACACATCCAGTCATCCACCCATTGACACACCGATGGTAGCAAGCTACATTGTAGCCACAGCCACAGGGCGCGGCTCAAACCGGCAACCTTCCCATTACAAGGCAAACTCCCAAGTCTTGAGCCACGATCGCCTTAACCTAAAGAGCGAGTTGCTGGAGTGTGAGAGGGAGCCGGAGCACCCTCAGACAACACAACATGCAAACAGCAGCCAGCAGATTCACATGCACGACCTTCTTGCTGTGAGGCAACAGTACCAACCACTGCACCACCGTGCTGACCTTAGAGTGCAGTTGTATGGTGGAAAATGTTACTGTGGATGCTTTAGATTATATTACATACAGAAAGAAGTACTGGTTTATTATTTAGTGGGCAAAAGAGTCAAGATTGGATCTAAAGGATGTAAATGGACAAGCACAGTGCATTTCTACTCAGTCTGAACACTCGACACAGCCTCATTCACCCAACTGCACACACATGATTAGGGGAACTCAACATTGAGTATCTTCATTTTTTCATCAAAAGACTTTCTCTGTATCTCTGCTCTGTTTGTTTTTGACTTGAAACACTAAATAAAAGTTTTACTACACATCTGTCTCTATTGTTTAATCAGCAGCTGTAATACTAAACTGTCCAAATTTAAAATTCTACATTTAGTAGATTTAGAGATATTTATTTCACCACTTTTAGTTAATGATACTTTATAAACCTATTCTGCTGTTTAACAAAGACAGTATCATCATGTTTAAAGCACTTTTCAATCTGACAGCAGCACTCAGTTCTCCTGCACATGTGTGATCTTGGAGTGAACTGAAGGTTCAGATGCATCTCTCAGGTCCTGTGTGGAGACTTTGCTGGACTTTGTCTGTCTGTAGATAGTGGGGGTTTAGGTCTAAAACATCTTCTTTTGTCCTCCATTCATCCAGTTTCATGAGATAAAGTTTTGGTACAAGGACTGGACTGAAAAAGACTGAAAAGAGAAACTTTGAAAGAGTTTTAGAAGCCTGGAGGAAAAGCAGTGCTTGTTTAATCAAATGTAATAATACACATTGATTAAATGTCCCAAGTAAAGAGATCTCTCTGTGAACCTTTAATTCGTCACCCTCTTGTGGCAGCAGCTGGCTACTGTTACTTGCACATGTGCACTGTGGTTTTTTATTACGTTATAATTTAATACAAACCCTTTAATTAAATTTGTGAGTTGAAGTAATATATGAAATATTAGTGTTAAGTAAGTCCAGAGTTCAGTTTTTCATAAATACAGTGTACTGTATTTATTCTTATTCTTATTTTATTTTATTCTAATTTTGCTTCATAACTTTTGCACTGTCCACTTCCTGCTGTGACAAAACAAATTTCCCACGTGTGGGACTAATAAAGGTTATCTTATCTTATCTTATCTTATTGGACATTAGCTACATTTAATAAGAAGAGGAGATCCAAATATATGCTTATGTCAACACATGTTCATTTTGATGAAGTTTACTGAACAAATTTGAATCATCACAACAACCAAAATGTTAGCAACACATCATAAAGTTTATTATTCTAACTATGGTAACCATGTTGTCCAGAATCGTGACATCGCACCCATTTAGAATCTTACCACCACTTTGAGCCTTTGATCCTTAAACCCATAAATAGGGGTGAGAAGCAACAACTTTTAGTCTGTTATTTGCAGCATCTATGTTCGCAGCCTTCGACTGTTCGTGACACAGATTTAGAGTCTTACCACCAACGTGATCATTTGATCCTAAAACCGACAGATAACAGTGAAAAACAACGACTTTTAGTCCATTACTGGCAGCATTTCTGTCTGCAGCCCTCAACTATTAGCCATTTAGAAACATTTGGATCCTGACTCCAGACTCCAACATGTCTCAAGGTGAAGAACCAAAAAGTCAAGAAGTTGACCCCGGCGCTCTTCCCTGGGATGAACCAGAAGACCCTTACCTCTCCTCTCTTCCCTGGGCTGAGCAAGTTGACTTAGAGGAGAAGCGCTTGGCAGAAATGGAGAATGGAAATCTTCTAACAGAGAGAAGATTGTCTTATTGATGGAGGAAAATGAGAGACAGAGCGCTCAATTAAAAAAATGTCCTACCTGCTCCAAGAAAAGGAGAGTATTATTGATGAAAAACAGTGGGATATCAAAGACATGGAGGAAAGGAACCAAGAGCTCCAAGGAAAGCTGGATGAAGCTCAAGAAAAAATTAAAGAAATCCTCCAGGAGAAGACACAACAGGACATGAGAGAAAGACAGATGCATGATGAACTTGAAAAGATGGAGATCAAATACAGAGTGGTAAAAGCAAGGGATGATAAAAATCAGGAAACAAATAAAGAGGTTCTTCAAGAGAAAGGCAGCAGCAGATCAAACAAAGGCGAATGGGCCGCGAGGTTAAGTACATCAAGAAAGAAAATGACGAGCTGCAAGTAAAGCTTGATGAAGCTCTGCAAATAAATGAAGCGATCCTCGAAGAGAAGAACCAAGAGGACATAAAGAAGCGAGACATGGAGAGGCAACTCCAACACATGGAGGGAAAAGACAGGATGCTGCAGGCAAGGCTTAAAGAAACAGTGCACAAATATGACGAGTTGCTGCAAGAGAAAAAGCAACAGGAGATGAAACAAAAAGAATTAGATTGCAAGATTCAGAACATGGAGAAAAACAATGAATGCTTGCAAGTAAAGCTCGATGAAGCTTTGCTAAATAATACAAAAATCCTTGAAGTGAAACAACAACTGGTCATAAACCAGGGAGAAATGCAATGCCAGCTCCAAGGCATGGAAGGAAAATACAGAGCACTGCAGGCAATGCATTATGAAACACGGAACAAATATGAAGAGCTGTGTCAAGAAAAAGAACAACAGGACATAAAGCAGAACAAAGAAAAACTTCTTCTTGTCCAAGACTTTGAGAAGACAAAGCAAAAGCTGCAAGAACTTGGCAACAAAATTAAGCACACAACAGCTGAACTGGAAGGAGAAAAGGAGAAAGTGCAAAAACAGGAGGCAACAGCTAAAGAACTCAAAGAAAGGCTCAAAGAAGAACAAGCCAAATCAGAAGAAGTGGAAAAATATGCAACAAACTTAAGAAGCAAAATACAGAAACAGTGGACGAGTTGAGATCCCTCATACTAGAGAAGAAGTGCTTGTGGAAAAGCAACTCAAGAAGAAGAAAAAGTGCTTCCGCTTCTTCCTCCGCAGGGCCACTCCTGCCTCATCTTCCTCCACCTCTGTTCCAGCTTAATTTTCCCTTCTCCTCTCCCTCCCCTCTCTCCCCAATAATTTCATAATAAACAAAATTGACTGCATTTTAAATGTGTCTGATCAGTGTCTTCATTCAAGAATGAATTGTCTTTGTCACAGAGTCATGTGTATTTTGTCTTTTCCTCGGGCTGGTGATCCTCGCGGTCGTTCAGCCCAGGAGTCCAGATTATTAGTGTTTTAATCACATTTAGTGTTACATTTTAGATCACCACAATAGGATATCCACAATTTAGGATTCAGGCATTTGTTTAGTTTGATATCGTAATCATTCTATGATTGAGTCGTTAACAGAACCAGCAGTTAGCAGCAATAACTTCAAATCAATGACATTTGCAAGCATTCCTTTATACACAGCATTTCAGTCAGGTTGAGGTCTGGACTTCCATGATGTAGATTTGCTGCTGTGCTTGGGTCATTATCCTGTTGCATGGCCTAATTTAGGAGAAGCTTTATCTGTCGGACAGACAGCCTCACATTTGACTCTAAAACACTTTGGCATACAGAGGAGTTCGTTGACTGCAAGGTGCTTTATTGCTTGTGTCTGCAGAAGAAGCTCAAATCACCACACTTGAACCAGCATATTTGACAGTGGGTTTGAGGTGTTTAAGTGTTTGAGTGTCTGAAATACTGACATGTGAACGCCAGAATATAATGGTGAGATTTTAATGCTGGTTAGATTGCATACACACTGCACATTATAAGGTTTTACAATTTTGCATCTGTGACCATTCAAACACCAGACAGTACTGAATGTTTCTTCTTTCTTTGTGCAACTTTACAATCATAATGTCCGTTTTGGGGTTTTGGGTTTTTTAGGGAAAGAAGGGAAGTTTTATTTTTAATGATCAGTATCAGTGATTAATCACTACAGTGGGATAAATAAACTTGTCATGTTTTCACAGATTTATTTTGACATTACATCATATTTGTAAGAGGAACATTCATTAGGTTTAAACAAATCATACAAAAGAATTGTAATGCTTGCATATTGTTAACCTAGAAGCACTTTTAGTCTTTGTTAGGTTTATCGAAAAAGAATTTGGCAAACACCCTTTTTTGAATGTCATGCTCTTGCAGGCTGCAGTAACATTTGAGTTTTGTAAGTGCAAAGGTCCATTCAAACAGGTGGTGACATTACAATCCTTGGTTTATGTACATTTTGGAGCTTGTCAACATTCAGCATTTCCAAAAGCAGAATGAAAGTTTGAAAAAAAATTCAGTAAGCTTGAAGATATATTTACATGTACATTTATTTTCCTTCCTTGTGGTCATACAAATTCTGCCTCTGATGCTTCTGACTTCAGATGTTAGTAAAAAAATATTGTTAACTGGGCAAACAGTTTTTCTTTAAACATATCAGGAGGTTTATTTTCCCTGACATCATCTAAACACAGCTCCTTTGCAATACTGATAAAGTTTCTCTGTACTTTGCCACATTATATTACAGCAGATCTAGAAGTTGTATCTAAATGGTGATTCTCCATTAATGAATTTGTATAAGGTCAAGTCCTGGATATTTTACTAACTGTAACAACAAACCACTGCTTCCTACTCTATGCATTATAATCTACAGCATCTACAAAGACACCTTCCAACAAACGGCTACACTCTATGATCTCAGCTATGATAATTAAAGGTTTGTGCTTTCTAACATTCCCTGTAATGGAAAGAGCAGAGGGGTGTGGTACTTCATCACGGCCAGAAGAGCACTGTGTAACCATCAAACAAAAGACCCCAGTGTTGATAAGGCAAGTACTGTACGTTACCACAGGGTATGAGGATACAGGTAGGTGGCAAAATCATTCAATCCATCATCATCACCGCAAATCAGAATAAATTTGTTACGTTCATTCAGGTCCTGATGTATTTTTATAGCTGCATAAAACTACTAAGAGAAGATATTAAACAAAAAAAGATAATCCAGATAGATTCAATTAAATGTCTCTTTTTTAACCGTCATGAACTTCAGTGGTATTTTTAGAGAATAGTAGTAGTTATGAAAGGGTAGTACTTCAGAAGTCTGAGGATCCATGAGTGCAAGGCCATTCAGAAATAGTCACAATATATCTTGACCCAGCTCTAATTTGTGAGTGAAATCTATGAAGGTGTGGATATTTAACAGTTCATAAGGTCCTTTCTCTTTTTTTTCCTTCTTGAATTTGTCTTTCAAGTGAAGAATTTGATTTCAGACGGGACGATAAGGCACAGCCCTCACAAGCTCAGGTCGATGATGATGTGCTCAAAGATCTGCGTGTTTCCCTGAAGCTCGAGGAAAAATAAAGTCCCTGCGGTCGGTAGATACCACGGTGAAAGAGCGTGGGCTTGGATGTACACCTCCTTAAAGCGGTCAAAGATTTTGTTGTCCTCATCCCACAGGTAGATCTGTGAGAAGTGTAGTCACTTCCCAGAGCCAGATAGTAACGTTCCTTGAAAGAGAACGGCTGGAGAATCATGGAGCCTCGAGAGGGCAAAGCTTGGATCTCAGCAAACTGTTTGGTGCCCCACGCAGAACTTTGGAATCACCGATATACCGCGTCATAGCCAGGTAGAGCTCCTCCTTGATCCGGAAGTGTTTCACAACCACTACATCCTCCATGTTGGGATCTCACCCTGCAGGATGAACTTCTGGTTGCTCCGGCTCCACTGGTAGATCACTGGACCTGTGAGCGGCTCGCTAGATAAGGTGAGCTTTCCCATCCAAGTCCAGAAACTCTACTCCGTGTCGCGGTACCACTCGTGCAGTGATGGTACGAATAAAACCATTATCATTCCACTTGTAGAGGGTGGAGAGGCCAGCTTTTGAGCTGTCAGCAATCACAAAGAACCGATCAGAGCCATCTGGAAGGCCTCATATCATTGGGCTTAGAGATCTTGGACACTTCGATATCCTGGAACTTATTGAACCTGCTTTAGTCGTCATCAACTTGTAAATGTGGAACACCAAACAGCTGAGCCACAATGACAAACACCTCATTTCGATGATGACAGATTTGCACCCCACAATGGACTGACCTAAAGGCAGAGAACACATGAATCGCGTGAGAATGAAACTGGGAGCATTCTGGAGTGTTTGTTAGCCTAATGTGTGATTTAGACTTCCTAACTTACAGTGTCACTGGAAACTCCCTTTAACCCTTCACCCAACCTTCCACGTACCTGACATGCACCTCCTGCCCACATAGCAAAATTGGTATGGCCCAGATTGGCCAACACAATGTGCTTACACTGCCCACATACCGCAAAGACTGACGGCCCTTGGTGGCCAGATCAGGTTTGCCAGAGGAGGCCCAGACATGGGCCAGCACAAGGCCAGTTGCAGACACACTGGTGGTCCTGTGCTAGCCCATCTCTGGCACCAAGGACCGTCATTCTTTGCGGTATGTGGCCATGTGTAAGTTGTGTGCAGCCACGGCCAGTCGCAGACACCAGCTGACCCTGTGCTGGCCCAGATGTCAGCCAAATGTGTACCTTAATCAAGCCATGTAATAACAACATGTGCCGAACATAAATAGTGCAAAAGTAACATTACGAACCTTGTTCAGACAGTGAATGAACTGATTCTTTTACAGCACATTTCCTTTCCCAAGTCATACCTGAATTTGAACGTTGGCTACCATAGCAGTATGTATATCAACATGGCACTTGGGTCTTCCAACTAAATAGCAATAGGAACATAAACAGTGCCATCATTGCCAGACCTGGCCCACATCTGGTGACATATACCCTGCCATGACACCAGTCAGTCAGAAGTGCGCTTGATGCCGGATCAGGGAAGACCGTTTTCTATGACCTGGGCACATGACCAACCACAATCGAGCAAGATATGGCATGCCATCACATAGACAGTGCCATCTATACCAGGCCTGGCCATATCTGATGGCATACGTCTTATCATGCCAGAAGTCAGCCAGCAGTGCCGGCTTGATACCAGATCTGGGCCAGACCTGCTTGCTATGTGGGTTAGAGATGTAACTACACGTTGGGTCGACACAGCCTGCAAGGACTTAAATGGTTAGAAGGTTGCGCTGCAGGATCAAGAGGGTTTCCAGTTATCTCGTAAGTTAGGACACATTTCCTGCAAAGTCGAAATCAAATTTACCTGTGATGTTATCATAAGTCTGAAGTTCATTTCTATGTGGTCCCACTGGAAATCATACAGCTCTCTGTGCTGGGAGCAGAAATGGCCACGTAACATCATTCTTATAGCTGAATGTGTCAACAGACAACGATTCTGAGCACAGACTGATGAAGGATGAAATCTGTGGAAAGAACATCGGAATGTATTTTTCAAACCAGCAAGCCACGTTAATGAATAACCTCTACACAACTTAGAAAGACTGTGCTGAGTTCTCTGATCCTGATCTCAGCTGGACATGAGAGAAGGGCAGCTGGCTCAGGTGTTTCTCACCTGTGGAGACACACTCATTCTGCAGGCTGGTCATATCATTGAGGCGCTTGCCCTTCATGTCCTCTGGTCCAGCACACACAACATCCGACACTGTGGCATTGGTGTTCTTTAACCACGTCATAAGCCACTTGGCTCTGCAGTCACATTCAAAGGCATTGCCTCGCAGGTCCCTGCAGAAAGGGAATATTGTGTTTCATGGCTGAATTGGGAGAAAGACAGACTGCAAGAATTACTCAGTACGCTATTTGCCTATTTAACTATGTACAAACTTACAGCTCTATAAGGGAGTCAAGGTCAATGAGAGGTCCCTGGGCAAGGCTTTAATGTTATTGTTTGCCAAAGACCTGGAAACAAATGCAGTTGATTATGAAAAAGAGACATCATTAAATCATGTATAACAGATAACAGTTGTATTTTCAGTCACTGGAACATACAAGTGAGTCAGGTCCCTGAGTCCTCTGAAGGCATATTTGGATGTAGTCTCAGTTTGTTACTCTCAATGAATCTATGATCAACAAGAAGAAAAAGAAAAGTATTTTTTGATCAATTTCAACATTTTGCCAGCTAGTAACCAAATGGTAAATGGACTGGTTCTTGTACAGCACTTTTCTATTTGCCTGAGCACTCGAAATCCTTGAACCTGTCTAATTCAGATCAGGACCTCAAAGCACCAGCAGCCCAGATCAGCTGATCACAGCCTGGACACAAAGAAAATTTACTGAATGCTGAATAGAAATTGCGATTTTTAACCTCTTGTTGAGCCACTACAACCAATTTAGAGTTCCCCCACCTGCTGAATCCCACTTTAACCCGTTCCTTACTCATTCTGTTTAGAGTCGCTCTCTACAATGTAGAGATATTTTAAATCTTTCGTCTTTTTCTCTGCTCATGTTCTACCAAACTGATTCAAGCTGCGTATATTATGAGAAATTAAATTTAAAGAAGTAAAG
>NW_020328975.1:0-15254 GCF_001858045.2 Oreochromis niloticus | reverse complement strand
AGGGAGCCGGAGCACCCTCAGACAACACAACATGCAAACAGCAGCCAGCAGATTCACATGCACGACCTTCTTGCTGTGAGGCAACAGTACCAACCACTGCACCACCGTGCTGACCTTAGAGTGCAGTTGTATGGTGGAAATGTTACTGTGATGCTTAGATTATATTACATACAGAAAGAAGTACTGGTTTATTATTTTAGTGGGCAAAAGAGTCAAGATTGGATCTAAAGAGTAAATGGACAAGCACAGTGCATTTCTACTCAGTCTGAACACTCGACACAGCCTCATTCACCCAACTGCACACACATGATTAGGGAAACTCAACATTGAGTATCTTCATTTTTTCATCAAAAGACTTTCTCTGTATCTCTGCTCTGTTTGTTTTTGACTTGAAACACTAATAAAAGTTTTACTACACATCGTCTCTATTGTTTAATCAGCAGCTGTAATACTAAACTGTCCAAAATTTAAAATTCTACATTTAGTAGATTTAGAGATATTTATTTCACCACTTTTAGTTAATGATACTTTATAAACCTATTCTGCTGTTTAACAAAGACAGTATCATCATTTAAAGCACTTTTCAATCTGACAGCAGC
Source organism: Oreochromis niloticus (assembly GCF_001858045.2). NCBI lineage: Eukaryota > Metazoa > Chordata > Actinopteri > Cichliformes > Cichlidae > Oreochromis > Oreochromis niloticus. The sequence goes on along the minus strand of NW_020328975.1, from coordinate 14,655 downwards.
ACTCAGTTCTCCTGCACATGTGTGATCTTGGAGTGAACTGAAGGTTCAGATGCATCTCTCAGGTCCTGTGTGGAGACTTTGCTGGACTTTGTCTGTTAAAGATGTGATTTTCAGATGCTATTCAGCTGGTGTAGATAGTGGGGTTTAGGTCTAAAACATCTCTTTTGTCCTCCATTCATCCAGTTTCATGAGATAAAGTTTTGGTACAAGGACTGGACTGAAAAAGACTGAAAAGAGAAACTTTGAAAGAGTTTTAGAAGCCTGGAGGAAAAGCAGTGCTTGTTTAATCAAATGTAATAATACACATTGTTTAAATGTCCCAAAGTAAAGAGATCTCTCTGTGAACCTTTAATTCGTCACCCTCTTGTGGCAGCAGCTGGCTACTGTTACTTGCACATGTGCACTGTGGTTTTTTATTACGTTATAATTTAATACAAAACCCTTTAATTAAATTGTGAGTTGAAGTAATATATGAAATATTAGTGTTAAGTAAGTCCCAGAGTTCAGTTTTTTATAAATACAGTGTACTGTATTTATTCTTATTCTTATTTTATTTATTCTAATTTTTGCTTCATAACTTTTGCACTGTCCACTTCCTGCTGTGACAAAACAAATTTCCCACGTGTGGGACTAATAAAGGTTATCTTATCTTATCTTATTGGACATTAGCTACATTTAATAAGAAGATGAGATCCAAATATATGCTTATGTCAACACATGTTCATTTTGATGAAGTTTACTGAACAAATTTGAATCATCACAACAACCAAAATGTTAGCAACACATCATAAAGTTTATTATTCTAACTATGGTAACCATGTGTCCAGAATCGTGACATCGCACCCATTTAGAATCTTACCACCACTTTGACCTTTGATCCTTAAACCCATAAATAGGGGTGAGAAGCAACAACTTTTAGTCTGTTATTTGCAGCATCTATGTCGCAGCCTTCGACTGTTCGTGACACAGATTTAGAGTCTTACCACCAACGTGATCATTTGATCCTAAAACCGACAGATAACAGTGAAAAACAACGACTTTTAGTCCATTACTGGCAGCATTCTGTCTGCAGCCCCAACTATTAGCCATTTAGAACATTGGATCCTGACTCCAGACTCCAACATGTCCCAAGGTGAAGAACCAAAAAGTCAAGAAGTTGACCCCGGCGCTCTTCCCTGGGATGAACAGAAGACCCTTACTCTCCTCTCTTCCTGGGCTGAGCAAGTTGACTTAGAGGAGAAGCGCTTGGCAGAAATGGAGAATGAAAATCTTCTTAACAGAGAGAAGATTGTCTTATTGATGAGGAAAATGAGAGACAGAGGCTCAATTAAAAAAATGTCCTACCTGCTCCAGAAAAGGAGAGTATTATTGATGAAAACAGTGGGATATCAAAGACATGGAGGAAAGGAACAAGAGCTCCAAGGAAAGCTGGATGAAGCTCAAGAAAAAATTAAAGAAATCCTCCAGGAGAAGACACAACAGACATGAGAGAAAGACAGATGCATGATGAACTTGAAAGATGGAGATCAAATACAGAGTGGTAAAAGCAAGGGATGATAAAAATCAGGAAACAAATAAAGAGGTTCTTCAAGAGAAAAGGCAGCAGCAGATCAAACAAAGGCGAATGGCCGCGAGGTTAAGTACATCAAGAAAGAAAATGACGAGCTGCAAGTAAGCTTGATGAAGCTCTGCAAATAAATGAAGCGATCCTCGAAGAGAAGAACAAGAGGACATAAAGAAGCGAGACATGGAGAGGCAACTCCAACACATGGAGGGAAAAGACAGGATGCTGCAGGCAAGGCTTAAAGAAACAATGCACAAATATGACGAGTTGCTGCAAGAGAAAAGCAACAGGAGATGAAACAAAAAGAATTAGATTGCAAGATTCAGAACATGGAGAAAAACAATGAATGCTTGCAAGTAAAGCTCGATGAAGCTTTGCTAAATAATACAAAAATCCTTGAAGTGAAACAACAACTGGTCATAAACCAGGGAGAAATGCAATGCCAGTCCAAGGCATGGAAGGAAAATACAGAGCACTGCAGGCAATGCATTATGAAACACGGAAGAAATATGAAGAGCTGTGTCAAGAAAAAGAACAACAGGACATAAAGCAGAACAAAGAAAAACTTCTTCTTGTCCAAGACTTGAGAAGACAAAGCAAAAGCTGCAAGAGCTTGGCAACAAAATTAAGCACACAACAGCTGAACTGGAAGGAGAAAAGGAGAAAGTGCAAAAACAGGAGCAACAGCTAAAGAACTCAAAGAAAGGCTCAAGAAGAACAAGCCAAATTAGAAGAAGTGGAAAAATATGCAACAAACTTAAGAAGCAAAATACAGAAACAGTGGACGAGTTGAGATCCCTCATACTAGAGAAGAAGTGCTTGTGGAAAAGCAACTCAAGAAGAAGAAAAGTGCTTCGCTTCTTCCTCCGCAGGCCACTCCGCCTCATCTTCCTCCACCTCTATTCCAGCTTAATTTCCCTTCTCCTCTCCCTCCCCTCTCTCCCCAATAATTTCATAATAAACAAAATTGACTGCATTTTAAATATGTCTGATCAGTGTCTTCATTCAAGAATGAATTGTCTTTGTCACAGAGTCATGTGTATTTTGTCTTTCCTCGGGCTGGTGATCCTCGCGGACGTTCAGCCCTGGAGTCCAGATTATTAGTGTTTTAATCACATTTAGTGTTACATTTTAGATCACCACAATAGGATATCCACAATTTAGGATTCAGGCATTTGTTTTAGTTTGATATCGTAATCATTCTATGATTGAGTCGTTAACAGAACCAGCAGTTAGCAGCAATAACTTCAAATCAATGACATTTGCAAGCATTCCTTTATACACAGCATTTCAGTCAGGTTGAGGTCTGGACTTCCATGATGTAGATTTGCTGCTGTGCTTGGGGTCATTATCCTGTTGCATGGCCTAATTTAGAAGAAGCTTTATCTGTCGGACAGACAGCCTCACATTTGACTCTAAAACACTTTGGCATACAGAGGAGTTCGTTGACTGCAAGGTGCTTTATTGCTTGTGTCTGCAGAAGAAGCTCAAATCACCACACTTGAACCAGCATATTTGACAGTGGGTTTGAGATGTTTAAGGGTTTGAGTGTCTGAAATACTGACATGTGAACGCCAGAATATAATGGTGAGATTTTAGTGCTGGTTAGATTGCATACACACTGCACATTATAAGGTTTTACAATTTTGCATCTGTGACCATTCAAACACCAGACAGTACTGAATGTTTCTTCTTTCTTTGTGCAACTTTACAATCATAATGTCCATTTTTGGGTTTTCGGGGATTTTTAGGGAAAGAAGGGAAGTTTTATTTTTAATGATCAGTATCAGTGATTAATCACTACAGTGGGATAAATAAACTTGTCATGTTTTCACAGATTTATTTGACATTACATCATATTTGTAAGAGGAACATTCATTAGGTTTAAACAAAATCATACAAAAGAATTGTAACGCTTGCATATTGTTAACCTAGAAGCACTTTTAGTCTTTGTTAGGTTTATCGAAAAAGAATTTGGCAAACACCCTTTTTTGAATGTCATGCTCTTGCAGGCTGCAGTAACATTTGAGTTTTGTAAGTGCAAAGGTCATTCAAACAGGTGTGACATTACAATCCTTGGTTTATGTACATTTTGGAGCTTGTCAACATTCAGCATTTCCAAAAGCAGAATGAAAGTTTGAAAAAAAAAATTCAGTAAGCTTGAAGATATATTTACATGTATATTTATTTTCCTTCCTTGTGGTCATACAAATTCTGCCTCTGATGCTTCTGACTTCAGATGTTAGTAAAAAAATATTGTTAACTGGGCAAAACAGTTTTTCTTTTAAACATATCAGGAGGTTTATTTCCCTGACATCATCTAAACACAGCTCCTTTGCAATACTGATAAAGTTTCTCTGTACTTTGCCACATTATATTACAGCAGATCTAGAAGTTGTATCTAAATGGTGATTCTCCATTAATGAATTTGTATAAGGTCAAGTCCTGGATATTTTACTAACTGTAACAACAAACCACTGCTTCCTACTCTATGCATTATAATCTACAGCATCTACAAAGACACCTTCCAACAAACGGCTACACTCTATGATCTCAGCAATGATAATTAAAGGTTTGTGCTTTCTAGACATTCCCTGTAATGGAAAGAGCAGAGGGGTGTGGTACTTCATCACGGCCAGAAGGAGGCACTGTGTAACCATCAAACAAAAGACCCCAGTGTTGATAAGGCAAGGTACTGTACGTTACCACAGGGTATGAGGATACAGGTAGTGGCAAAATCATTCAATCCATCATCAGTCACCGCAAATCAGAATAAATTTGTTACGTTCATTCAGGTCCTGATGTATTTTTATAGCTGCATAAACTACTAAGAGAAAGATATTAAACAAAAAAGATAAATCAGATAGATTCAATTAATGTCTCTTTTTTAACCCGTCATGAACTTCAGTGGTATTTTAAGAGAATAGTAGTAGTTATGAAAGGGTAGTACTTCAGAAAGTCTGAGGATCCATGAGTGCAAGGCCATTCAGAAATAGTCACAATATATCTTGACCCAGCTCTAATTTGTGAGTGAAATCTATGAAGGTGTGGATATTTAACAGTTCATAAGGTCCTTTCTCTTTTTTTTCCTTCTTGAATTTGTCTTTCAAGTGGAAGACATTTGATTTCAGACGGGACGATGAGGCACAGCCCCTCACAAGCTCAGGTCGATGATGATGTGCTCAAAGATCTGCGTGTTTCCCTTGAAGCTCGAGGAAAAAATAAAGTCCCTGCGGTCGGTAGATACCACGGTGAAAGAGCGTGGGGCTTGGATGTACACCTCCTTAAAGCGGTCAAAGATTTTGTTGTCCTCATCCCACAGGTAGATCTGTGAGAAGGTGTAGTCGCTTCCCAGAGCCAGATAGTAACGTTCCTTGAAAGAGAACGGCTGGAGAATCATGGAGCCTCGAGAGGGCAAAGCTTGGATCTCAGCAAACTGTTTGGTGCCCCAACGCAGAACTTTGGAATCACCGATATACCGCGTCATAGCCAGGTAGAGCTCCTCCTTGATCCGGAAGTGTTTCACAACCACTACATCCTCCATGTTGGGGATCTCACCCTGCAGGATGAACTTCTGGTTGCTCCGGCTCCACTGGTAGATCACTGGAACCTGTGAGCGGCTCGCTAGAATAAGGTGAGCTTTCCCATCCAAGTCCAGAAACTCTACATCCGTGTCGCGGTACCACTCGTGCAGTGACTGGTACGAATAAAAGCCATTATCATTCCACTTGTAGAGGGTGGAGAGGCCAGCTTTTGAGCTGTCAGCAATCACAAAGAACCAATCAGAGCCAATCTGGAAGGCCTCAATATCATTGGGCTTAGAGATCTTGGACACTTCGATATCCTGGAACTTATTGAACCTGCTTTGGTCGTCATCAAACTTGTAAATGTGGGAACCACCAAACAGCTGAGCCACAATGACAAACACCTCATTTTCGATGACGACAGATTTGCACCCCACAATGGACTGACCTAAAGGGCAGAGAAACACATGAATCGCGTGAGAATGAAACTGGGAGCATTCTGGGAGTGTTTGTTAGCCTAATGTGTGATTTAGACTTCCTAACTTACAGTGTCACTGGAAACTCCCTTTAACCCTTCACCCAACCTTCCACGTAACCTGACATGCACCTCCTGCCCACATAGCAAAATTGGTATGGCCCAGATCTGGCCAACACAATGTGCTTACACATGGCCACATACCGCAAAGACTGACGGCCCTTTGGTGACCCAGATCAGGTTTGCCAGAGGAGGCCCAGACATGGGCCAGCACAAGGCCAGTTGCAGACACACTGGTGGTCCTGTGCTAGCCCATCTCTGGCACCAAAGACCGTCATTCTTTGCGGTATGTGGGCCATGTGTAAGTTGTGTGCAGCCACGGGCCAGTCGCAGACACACAGCTGACCCTGTGCTGGCCCAGATGTCAGCCAAATGTGTACCTTAATCAAGCCATGTAATAACAACATGTGCCGAAACATAAATAGTGCAAAAGTAACATTACGAACCTCTGTTCAGACAGTGAATGAACTGATTCTTTTACAGCACATTTCCTTTCCCAAAGTCATACCTGAATTTGAAACGTTGGCTACCATAGCAGTATAGTATATCAACATGGCACTTGGGTCTTCCAACTAAAATAGGAAAATAGGAACATAAACAGTGCCATCATTGCCAGACCTGGCCCACATCTGGTTGACATATACCCTGCCATGACACCAGTCAGTCAGAAGTGCCAGCTTGATGCCGGATCAGGGGAAGACCTGTTTCTATGAGCCTGGGCCACATGACCCAAACCACAATCGAGCAAGATATGGCATGCCATCACATAGACAGTGCCATCTATACCAGGCCTGGCCCATATCTGGATGGCATACGTCTTATCATGCCAGAAGTCAGCCAGCAGTGCCGGCTTGATACCAGATCTGGGCCAGACCTGCTTGCTATGTGGGTTAGAGATGTAACTACACATTGGGTCGACACAGCCTGCAAGGACTTAAATGGTTAGAAGGTTGCGCTGCAGGATCAAGAGGGGTTTCCAGTTATCTCGTAGGTTAGGACACATTTCCTGCAAAAGTCGAAATCAAAATTTACCTGTGATGTTATCATAAGTCCTGAAGTTCATTTCTATGTGGTCCCACTGGAAAATCATACAGCTCTCTGTGCTGGGAGCAGAAATGGCCACGTAGACATCATTCTTATAGCTGAATGTGTCAACAGACAACGATTCTGAGGCAACAGACTGATGAAGGATGAAATCTGTGGAAAGGAACATCGGGAAATGTATTTTTCACAAACCAGCAAAGCCACGTTAAATGAATAACCTCTACACAACTTAGAAAGACTGTGCTGAGTTCTCTGATCCTGATCTCAGCTGGACATGAGAGAAGGGCAGCTGGCTCAGGTGTTTCTCACCTGTGGAGACACACTCATTCTGCAGGCTGGTCATATCATTGAGGCGCTTGCCCTTCATGTCCTCTGGTCCAGCACACACAACATCCGACACTGTGGCATTGGTGTTCTTTAACCACGTCATAAGCCACTTGGCTCTGCAGTCACATTCAAAGGCATTGCCTCGCAGGTCCCTGCAGAAAGGGAATATTGTGTTTCATGGCTGAATTGGGAGAAAGACAGACTGCAAGAATTACTCAGTACGCTATTTGCCTATTTAACTATGTACAAACTTACAGCTCTATAAGGGAGTCAAGGTCAATGAAGAGGTCCCTGGGCAAGGCTTTAATGTTATTGTTTGCCAAAGACCTGGAAACAAATGCAGTTGATTATGAAAAAGAGACATCATTAAATCATGTATAACAGATAACAGTTGTATTTTCAGTCACTGGAACATACAAGTGAGTCAGGTCCCTGAGTCCTCTGAAGGCATATTTGGATGTAGTCTCTAGTTTGTACTCTCATGAATCTATGGATCAACAAGAAGAAAAAGAAAGTATATTTTTTGATCAATTTCAACATTTTGCCAGCTAGTAAACCAAATGGTAAATGGACTGGTTCTTGTACAGCACTTTTCTATTTTGCCTGAGCACTCGAAATCCTTGAAACCTGTCTAATTCAGATCAGGACCTCAAAGCACCAGCAGCCCAGATCAGCTGATCACAGCCTGGACACAAAGAAAATTTACTGAAGCTTTGAATAGAAATTGCGATTTTTAACCTCTTGTTGAGCCACTACAACCAATTTTAGAGTTCCCCACCTGCTGAATCCACTTTAACCCGTTCCTTACTCATTTCTGTTTAGAGTCGCTCTCTACAATGTAGAGATATTTTAAAATCTTTCGTCTTTTTCTCTGCTCATGTTCTACCAAACTGATTCAAGCTGCGTATATTTATGAGAATTAAAATTTAAAGAAGTAAAGGTCATTTTCTTATGTATTAATGTTACTTTAATGATACATTAATATAGCACAAGGTTCAATTAGCTTTGCACAAAAATAGCTGGTAGAAAAATCCCTTTAATGGGACCACAGAGGAAATATTTGCTGGAGCACACCTCGTGTCCCCCAGAATCCTTACTTTGTCCATGTGAATTTTAAACAATCAAATCTTGTGAAAATGGCCACAACTTGTATATTTAACACAGACATAATAGGGGAGACCGGGGATAATTTCTCCAATCAGGGCTAAGTTTCAAATGATGTGACTCATCCTGTGCATGCCCAATTCAGTTCTGCTATCACATGTGAAAAATCAGCACATTTTGTCAAACACAGACAATATAACACGAAAAAAAGTAATTTGTATGCCAAAAAGTAAGTTTTTCTACTTTATTTCAATTTCTAATAGCATTATCTGCTTTGCAGTCAAGTGGAGCGTGCGTCTGTCCTCTCAGTAAGTGAGTGAGACAGCGGTGAGGACGGCTGTGCGAGTGCATCGCAAAAACACAGAAATATGCCTGACACCTGTAAACAAAGCAGTACCTGGCTGCAGTTTAAAGACCTTTTTGTCTCTGTCTCTGTCTTGGTCTTGTCTTGTCTTGTCTTGGTCTCGATACCCTCTAATCTTGGTATTGTCTTGATCTTGGTTTAGGCGGTCTTGACTAAAAGTCTACAACTTTATTACTTTCATTTTCTTCCAAAGCAGTTTTGAAACATCTTGTGAACTGACTAATGCTTGAACATTGCTGTAGGTCCACAGGAAAACTGTTCCACAGTTTTACCTCATAAATGGTAAACAAAAAGGTTTTAACCAGGGGCGATTCTAGGATCAGAGCTTTGGGGGTGCTGAGCACCCAGAGGGAAGAATGGATTGGAAATTTTTTTTTTTAAAGGAATTTAAAAAAAAAAAAAAGATATCCTAACCTTAATTACTGGGGGAGATGAATGATGAGTAAAAAGTAAACTGAGTGCATTTTTTGGACAGAGATTGTAGTTAGTTAACACAGATTGGACAGAGATTCACTTTTAAAGTGTGTGTATAACACAATACAGATACATAAAAAATACACTCCAAAAACCGAAGAGTCCTTAAAATGTACAAAATATTATTAAAAATTAGAAAATTGAGACACATTGGCCTCTGGTACAATCTATGAAAAGATCGTTAGTGCAGATACTACTATGGCTCTGCAGATTTTTTCTTTTCTTTTATCCTATGTCGCCTCACCTTGAGGTTGTTAAATCTGTCTATCACATTTTGGTGGTCAAGTGTCTCAAGCAGCTCTTTCTCAACTGACATCACAGCCAGTTGCTGGAGTCTGCTTTTTGGCAACCGTGACTTCCTCTGACTGAAGTTCAATATGGTAATGCAGTGACAGGGCTGACAACCGCGTTTGTTTTGCAGACAAACAACACAACTTCCAGATTGTACGAGTAAAATTAGTTGTTTTTTGTTTCTTTGCCAGTTTAACAGTTTATGTGTGCTGTTAGTATTTCCTGCCTGTTTTCTTACCTGGTTCTTCCTGACCTTTTCCCCTCTTTCCTCTCTCCCTCTTTGGACTGACAATCATACACAAATAGATTGTATTCAATTAGATTAAAAAATACTATTAAGATCACTAATAAAAAAAAGTCCTTTCAGTGTACTTTCAATTAAAAGGCAAATAACCAAAACCACATGTACATCTAATAAAAGATATAAATATTGAAACACTGATCCAACATTATCCTCTATTGATGGATCATTTGATCTTACACTTTTACCTGAATGTGGCTCCTTTTTAAAATAAATAAATAAATAAACTTCCACATATCCATTATGAACCTGACTGTCTCTTTGCACACACACACACACACACAAAAGGAGTTATAAGGTTAATGGGCGTCCAGTCAGTTAGCTAGTAAGTACTTTGGGTTTAATATCGGCACATATGGCAAAATAAGCAGCTTCTCTCATTACATTTCAAACAGGACAGTGGTAACAGCAGTAGCTACGGACAATGTTAAATTTTGATTTTAAATAGGCTGTAAACATTTCAATGGGAGCAACAGGACGGTCAAATATCACTGATTTTACTACAGAGCAGGACAGATTGTAGGGCAGCAAACATCGTAGGAAAACACGTTTTCAACACAGCAGGTTGCCTGGTGTAATGTTTTTCAGCTAAAAAGAAACATGGCCTGACTCCTACCAACTATATGAAGAGTAACTTAGGGTTAATGCAGCTAATATGTCCTGTTTAGGGCAGGCGCTTCCACTTCCGCTCCGCTGCATCTCAGACACCATCGCTCTGGCACAAAGGGCACCTGAGAGAGAGGTGGGCTTGAACAAACCATTTTGGAGGGGGAGGGGTTATCTATACTTCTGTTGTTAAAATGTTCCATCTCAATTACGTACTGTACGCTTTTTATATTTTAGTAGTGTGTCCTACAAACAGCAAATATTGTCAAAAAAAGTAAGAAATCTTTGGGGGTGCTTTGATTCATTTTTGATTCATCAAAATGGCTAAATCGCCCCTGGTTTTAACCCTTGTCCGTGCTTAAGAGTCTTCATCAATGTTCCCTCTAAGCTGCGCACGTGCGCAATTGCGCACTGCTGGCACGGTCTCTGCGCACAGAAAATCTGCGTTGCGCACAAAAAAAATCTAACCTGAATTGAAATTAAAATTAAAACTTTAACAATTCTGTTTTGCAGTGTTAGTCAGTAAGTGACTGGCTGCTCCTGTATGGGATTAGAACGATGCCACCTTATCTATAGTCCAGCCAATAATGCGATTCACATTCGTATACGCAGCCAATCAACGTCGTTGACACGCTATGACAGCGTCCTATGTGCGACACCGGTGTTTTAGCTAGCAAGGGGCGTGGCTGATGTGCAGTGAAGCCACGTTAATGACAACGCGTACAACCATTGGAGATGTGAGCAGGACAGACGGAACAATTGACGGGAAAAGTGTGGACTTTATACCAGTTTTTAAATTGTGTTGATGGGCACGTAAAACCAGAGTTATGATAAAAATATCTGCAATGTTTGGTTTTCTTCCTGAATACTATCGTTGTTTATATTTACTGCGGGAAGAAACGGTAAAAACGGCGTTTTACAAGGAAAACGCTCGAAAGCACTCTCTGCCTGTGAGCAAAAACAAAACCAAAAATCCCAACCCTTTCCTATTGGTCGAAAAAAGTACCGTGTCGACCAATCAAAAAATGATATGGCAACGTGGCATCTAGTTGTTAAGAAACGGGGGGAAGTTTTAGGAGTGACGGCGGTGTTCTGAGATGTGAGAGATTTGAGACGTTTAGCGCAAATCTTGTGTAGTTAGTGTGTAGTTAGTGTGTAGTGTAGTCAATAGTTTTGTTGGTGTGTCAGAACAATGAGGCAGCGCTGAATGTTACAGGTGTTACAGCAGTGATACATCTCCTGCTGTCAGGCCTGCAGGTATCAGGCTGTTGTTCTCCTTTATCTCATAGTGGACAGAAATTATTTTTTGGAGTGGCACAAATAATTTGTGTGGCATCAGATTTGATGCAGAACAGCTGATTGTTCTGTAAATAGTTTGAAATGTTTATTTAAAAAACGCCTTGACTGCATTAAAAAAAAATAGCTGCAGAAACTTTGTTGTTTGCCAAACTGAGTTACTTTTGAAGTAGTAACTATATAATTAATTGCCCAGCATTGGTCATTATATACTGTATTTTGCAGACAGAGAGTTACAGGACTCTCCCAGACCACAGACTCAGACTTTATGAAGAAAAAAAGAAAAAGTTGTGTTTTCAAAATTGGAGTTAAAGTTATTTTTACTTCCAATAGTGTTAACATACTACACAGGTCATGAACAGGATTTTTTAAATTTTCATTGTAAGTGGGCTAAAGCAGTTAATTAAAAGTAGTCTAACATAAATGTAAATGCTGTAATTTGATTATTGTAATAAACCATGTAACTTGGATGGATTAGATGCTGGCGTGACCACAGTGCACACGTCTGATGTCGCTCACAGTGGTCCAAGGGATCGCTCAGGGAGTTTGTGTGTTCGCTCAGACACATGAAAAATTAGAGGGAACATTGGTCTTCATATTTAATTTTCCCTCAATTCATCCTCTGTACATTTCCTGGTACTGTGTCTGGCTTTGTACATAATTTTTGCAGTTTTATATTTTATAAAATCCATAAACTTCAGAATTGTTAATTTCAAGAACAATTCAAGAAAAGTTAGGAAGCAAAGTAAGACAGTCATCGTCTCCATTGTAAGTGGGCGGGGGAGGATGCTACAGTTTGTACAAGAAGCATCAGCTCTGATTTATTTTAACTTTAGGGCTTGACGAAGAAGCGCAAGAGAAAATCTTCACATGATACAGTTACATACAAATGACATACACATGTATAATGTTTAAAAATATAATCGAACATTAATGAATTATTGGTCAATATCTGAAAAGCAAAAGACATTCTCTGTTTACCACAACATGTACCAAATTAATTTAATAAAGTTACATATGTATAACTTAATGGGGATATAAGTCAAACTTACTTCTACAGTCAGACTGAGTTGCAGTTCTCTTAGTGTGCACTGATATGACTCATACGCATTTGTTGTTTCCTACATGACCAAATTTGACTGATAACATGCAATAGAGATGAAACTGACTGACCCGCCTTCCTTCTGGCTGCTCTTGCTTTTTCTGATTTCCTAAGTTGTTCTAAGAAACTTGTCAGAATTTTTTAAATTTACAAAAACAGGATGCGTCCATTTAAACTCTGATATGCTTATAATGAGTTACATAGTAACTGTAGTTTTACATTTGCAAATAAATGTTTCATAGAAGTACCTTCAACAACAGTTAATTCAGCAGTGACTTTGTTCTTACTTTCATCAGTGAATTTGTGACATAAACCAGGGACAGCAGAAAGATGAGGATTAAAACGTTGGTGTTTCTGACACCAGCCAGTCCTCTGCTCCTGAACGCTGCTGCTGCCATCACTGTGGAAATAAAAACAGCCTTTGAGCTTAAGAGAAAATGAAAGAAAAGAAAAGAAATGAATAAATAAAGAATCAAATCTATGTTTCCTCTTGTTATGTTAATAATATATTTTTAAAAAACATTTAGGTATAAACCATCCTATGGTGCAGTTTTGCTGATCTTACCTGCCTGGTGAAGGGACAAACAGCTGTTTCACAGACTGAAAACACAAGGGAATCACATGCTACAAATACTTAATGTTCTCCTGATGTGACTTCCCACTGATCTGTGAGCTGCTCTTTCACTTTTATCTCACAGTAGTGATATGATCTATGTGGCGGGGGTGTGGTCTCCGGCCTGCTGCAGCAGAGGGGTGTTACAGTGAGCTCTCAGGGCGGTGCCGAGGTGTGGCTGAGAGGGCGGGTGTGACTGCTCAAGGTGATCATCTTCTTCTCTCTATTTTTAAATAGTGATGACGGGACGGAGACTGGGAGGAAGAAGCAGCTGTTCCTGTGTGACTGATGCTGGAACATCAGAACGAAAATAAAACTAACCTATAGTGAATGAAATCCAGTGTGCGTGTCGGGTCCTTACCACAATCTACTTTACAGGAACAGAGGCCCACTTTAAACTGTCCAAGATCATCCCACATATTTAAGTTTTATCAAGAGCCATCGCAGAGTAGTGTAGAAAGGCCCCAAAGTTTATAGGACAAGTCTATTCTGTTCTTATACAGGTGTTTATAAGTTTCAGAACAAACTCAAGCTTCTTCTTCTACACTCTGAGACAGTTTGGCTTTAATTGGTGTTGTGGCCGACACACCGGGGTGACCGTAGTGCTGAAGACTGAATCACATCAACAACCGTGTAATTAAAAATATTTCTCAGTCACCTTACAATCATGGGATCTCAGGCAATGGGCACTACCATTATATAGTACCACTTCTATTCTCCAGAAAATATTCATGACATTCATGAAGGTAAAAAAAAAAAGAGATCCATCATCTATTTGGATTTATCTTTTAAGTTAAATATTTCTGTTCTAATAGTTTTGTGATACAAAATAATACGACAGGACTTGAAGGAAAGTAACACATTTACTCTCATTTGGGGCGACTGAGGATGGATCAGATGAGTTTGCCACCTACCTTGTGTCCTCATACCTGGTGGTAATGGACAGCATGTTGCCTTATCAGCACTGGGGTCTTTTGTTTGATGGTTCCACAGTGCCTCCCTCTGGCCGTGATGAAGTACTACACCCCTCTGCTCTTTCTATTACAGGGAATGTCTAGAAAGCACAAACCTTTAATAATCACAGCTGAGATCATAAAGTAGTTATCCTTCCTTCCTTTCCTTCTTCCTTCTCTTAAGCACTTAAGGGTTGCTGGAGATGGCTTGAGGACTATCCCAGCTTTCACAAGGTAAAACTCAGGGTACACACTTGACAGTTCACCACTCATGATCCATTCCAATAGATGATTGTAATTGCCAAAAGAATCACCAATTAAATGGCCTTTATTTGTATAGCGCTTTACTAGTCCAAGGACCCTAAAGCACTTTACACATCCAGTCATCCACCCATTGACACACCGATGGTAGCAAGCTACATTGTAGCCACAGCCACAGGGCGCGGCTCAAACCGGCACCTTCCCATTACAAGGCAAACTCCCAAGTCTTGAGCCACGATCGCCTTAACCTAAAGAGCGAGTTGCTGGAGTGTGAGAGGGAGCGGAGCACCCTCAGA
>NW_020328974.1:0-25359 GCF_001858045.2 Oreochromis niloticus | reverse complement strand
TTTTAGTCCATTACTGGCAGCATTTCTGTCTGCAGCCCTCAACTATAGCCATTTAGAAACATTTGGATCCTGACTCCAGACTCCAACATGTCTCAGGTGAAGAACCAAAAAGTCAAGAAGTTGACCCCGGCGCTCTTCCCTGGATGAACCAGAAGACCCTTACCTCTCCTCTCTTCCCTGGGCTGAGCAAGTTGATTAGAGGAGAAGCGCTTGGCAGAAATGGAGAATGAAATTCTTAACAGAGAGAAGATTGTCTTATTGATGGAGGAAAATGAGAGACAGAGCGCTCAATTAAAAAAAATGTCCTACCTGCTCCAAGAAAAGGAGAGTATTATTGATGAAAACAGTGGATATCAAAGACATGGAGGAAAGGAACCAAGAGCTCCAAGGAAAGCTGGATGAAGCTCAAGAAAAAATTAAAAAATCCTCCAGGAGAAGACACAACAGGACATGAGAGAAAGACAGATGCATGATGAACTTGAAAAGATGGAGATCAAATACAGAGTGGTAAAGCAAGGGATGATAAAAATCAGGAAACAAATAAAGAGGTTCTTCAAGAGAAAAGGCAGCAGCAGATCAAACAAAGGCGAATGGGCCGCGAGTTAAGTACATCAAGAAAGAAAATGACGAGCTGCAAGTAAAGCTTGATGAAGCTCTGCAAATAAATGAAGCGATCCTCGAAGAGAAGAACCAAGAGGACATAAAGAAGCGAGACATGGAGAGGCAACTCCAACACATGGAGGGAAAAGACAGGATGCTGCAGGCAAGGCTTAAAGAAACATGCACAAATATGACGAGTTGCTGCAAGAGAAAAAGCAACAGGAGATGAAACAAAAAGAATTAGATTGCAAGATTCAGAACATGGAGAAAAACAATGAATGCTTGCAAGTAAAGCTCGATGAAGCTTTGCTAAATAATACAAAAATCCTTGAAGTGAAACAACAACTGGTCATAAACCAGGGAGAAATGCAATGCCAGCTCCAAGGCATGGAAGGAAAATACAGAGCACTGCAGGCAATGCATTATGAAACACGGAAGAAATATGAAGAGCTGTGTCAAGAAAAAGAACAACAGGACATAAAGCAGAACAAAGAAAAACTTCTTCTTGTCCAAGACTTTGAGAAGACAAAGCAAAAGCTGCAAGACTTGGCAACAAAATTAAGCACACAACAGCTGAACTGGAAGGAGAAAAGGAGAAAGTGCAAAAACAGGAGGCAACAGCTAAAGAACTCAAAGAAAGGCTCAAAGAAGAACAAGCCAAATCAGAAGAAGTGGAAAAAATATGCAACAAACTTAAGAAGCAAATACAGAAACAGTGGACGAGTTGAGATCCCTCATACTAGAGAAGAAAGTGCTTGTGGAAAAGCAACTCAAGAAGAAGAAAAAGTGCTTCCGCTTCTTCCTCCGCAGGGCCACTCCTGCCTCATCTTCCTCCACCTCTGTTCCAGCTTAATTTTCCCTTCTCCTCTCCCTCCCTCTCTCCCCAATAATTTCATAATAAACAAAATTGACTGCATTTTAAATATGTCTGATCAATGTCTTCATTCAAGAATGAATTGTCTTTGTCACAGAGTCATGTGATTTTGTCTTTTCCTCGGGCTGGTGATCCTCGCGGTCGTTCAGCCCTGGAGTCCAGATTATTAGTGTTTTAATCACATTTAGTGTTACATTTTAGATCACCACAATAGGATATCCACAATTTAGGATTCAGGCATTTGTTTTAGTTTGATATCGTAATATTCTATGATTGAGTCGTTAACAGAACCAGCAGTTAGCAGCAATAACTTCAAATCAATGACATTGCAAGCATTCCTTTATACACAGCATTTCAGTCAGGTTGAGGTCTGGACTTCCATGATGTAGATTTGCTGCTGTGCTTGGGGTCATTATCCTGTTGCATGGCCTAATTTAGAGAAGCTTTATCTGTCGGACAGACAGCCTCACATTTGACTCTAAAACACTTTGGCATACAGAGGAGTTCGTTGACTGCAAGGTGCTTTATTGCTTGTGTCTGCAGAAGAAGCTCAAATCACCACACTTGAACCAGCATATTTGACAGTGGGTTTGAGATGTTTAAGTGTTTGAGTGTCTGAAATACTGACATGTGAACGCCAGAATATAATGGTGAGATTTTAATGCTGGTTAGATTGCATACACACTGCACATTATAAGGTTTTACAATTTTGCATCTGTGACCATTCAAACACCAGACAGTACTGAATGTTTCTTCTTTCTTTGTGCAACTTTACAATCATAATGTCCGTTTTGGGGTTTGGGTTTTTTAGGGAAAGAAGGGAAGTTTTATTTTTAATGATCAGTATCAGTGATTAATCACTACAGTGGGATAAATAAACTTGTCATGTTTTCACAGATTTATTTTGACATTACATCATATTTGTAAGAGGAACATTCATTAGGTTTAAACAAAATCATACAAAAGAATTGTAACGCTTGCATATTGTTAACCTAGAAGCACTTTTAGTCTTTGTTAGGTTTATCTAAAAAGAATTTGGCAAACACCCTTTTTTGAATGTCATGCTCTTGCAGGCTGCAGTAACATTTGAGTTTTGTAAGTGCAAAGGTCCATTCAAACAGGTGGTGACATTACAATCCTTGGTTTATGTACATTTTGGAGCTTGTCAACATTCAGCATTTCCAAAAGCAGAATGAAAGTTTGAAAAAAAAATTCAGTAAGCTTGAAGATATATTTACATGTACATTTATTTCCTTCCTTGTGGTCATACAAATTCTGCCTCTGATGCTTCTGACTTCAGATGTTAGTAAAAAAAATATTGTTAACTGGGCAAAACAGTTTTTCTTTTAAACATATCAGGAGGTTTATTTTCCCTGACATCATCTAAACACAGCTCCTTTGCAATACTGATAAAGTTTCTCTGTACTTTGCCACATTATATTACAGCAGATCTAGAAGTTGTATCTAAATGGTGATTCTCCATTAATGAATTGTATAAGGTCAAGTCCTGGATATTTACTAACGTAACAACAAACCACTGCTCCTACTCTATGCATTATAATCTACAGCATCTACAAAGACACCTCCAACAAACGGCTACACTCTATGATCTCAGCATGATAATAAAGGTTTGTGCTTCTAGACATTCCCCTGTAATGGAAAGAGCAGAGGGTGTGGTACTCATCACGGCCAGAAGGAGGCACTGTGTAACCATCAAACAAAAGACCCCAGTGTTGATAGGCAAGGTACTGTACGTTACCACAGGGTATGAGGATACAGGTAGGTGGCAAAATCATTCAATCCATCATCAGTCACCGCAAATCAGAATAAATTTGTTACGTTCATTCAGGTCCTGATGTATTTTTATAGCTGCATAAACTACAAGAGAAAGATATTAAACAAAAAGATAAATCCAGATAGATTCAATTAAATGCCTTTTTTAACCCGTCATGAACTTCAGTGGTATTTTAAGAGAATAGAGTAGTTATGAAAGGGTAGTACTTCAGAAAGTCTGAGGATCCATGAGTGCAAGGCCATTCAGAAATAGTCACAATATATCTTGACCCAGCTCTAATTGTGAGTGAAATCTATGAAGGTGTGGATATTTACAGTTCATAAGGTCCTTTCTCTTTTTTTTCCTTCTTGAATTTGTCTTCAAGTGGAAACATTGATTCAGACGGGACGATAGGCACAGCCCCTCACAAGCTCAGGTCGATGATGATGCTCAAAGATCTGCGTGTTCCCTGAAGCCGAGGAAAAAATAAAGTCCCTGCGGTCGGTAGATACCACGGTGAAGAGCGTGGGCTGGATGTACACCTCCTTAAAGCGGTCAAGATTTGTGTCCCATCCCACAGGTAGATCTGTGAGAAGGTTAGTCGCTTCCCAGAGCCAGATAGTAACGTCCTTGAAGAGAACGGCTGGAGAATCATGGAGCCTCGAGAGGGCAAAGCTTGGATCTCAGCAAACTGTTTGGTGCCCCAACGCAGAACTTTGGAATCACCGATATACCGCGTCATAGCCAGTAGAGCTCCTCCTGACCGGAAGTGTTTCACAACCACTACATCCTCCAGTGGGGATCTCACCCTGCAGGATGAACTCTGGTTGCTCCGGCTCCACTGGTAGATCACTGGAACCTGGAGCGGCTCGCTAGAATAAGGTGAGCTTTCCATCCAGTCCAGAAACTCTACATCCGTGTCGCGGTACCACTCGTGCAGTGACTGGTACGATAAAGCCATTATCATTCCACTTGTAGAGGGTGGAGAGGCCAGCTTTGAGCTGTCAGCAATCACAAAGAACCAATCAGAGCCAATCTGGAAGCCCATATCATTGGGCTTAGAGATCTTGGACACTTCGATATCCTGGAACTTATTGAACCTGCTTGGTCGTCATCAACTTGTAAATGTGGGAACCACCAAACAGCTGAGCCACATGACAAACACCTCATTTCGATGACGACAGATTTGCACCCCACAATGGACTGACCTAAAGGGAGAGAACACATGAATCGCGTGAGAATGAAACTGGGAGCATTCTGGGAGTGTTTGTTAGCCTAATGTGTGATTTAGACTCCTAACTTACAGTTCACTGGAACTCCCTTTAACCCTTCACCAACTTCCACGTAACCTGACATGCACCTCCTGCCACATAGCAAAATTGGTATGGCCAGATCTGGCCAACACAATGTGCTTACACATGGCCCACATACCGCAAGATGACGGCCCTTGGTGACCCAGATCAGGTTTGCCAGAGGAGGCCCAGACATGGGCCAGCACAAGGCCAGTTGCAGACACACTGGTGGTCCTGTGCTAGCCCATCTCTGGCACCAAAGGACCGTCATTCTTTGCGGTATGTGGGCCATGTGTAAGGTGTGCAGCACGGGCCAGTCGCAGACACACAGCTGACCCTGTGCTGGCCAGATGTCAGCCAAATGTGTACCTTAATCAAGCCATGTAATAACAACATGTGCCGAAACATAAATAGTGCAAAAGTAACATTACGAACCTCTGTTCAGACAGTGATGAACTGATTCTTTTACAGCACATTTCCTTCCCAAGTCATACCTGATTTGAACGTTGGCTACATAGCAGTATAGTATATCAACATGGCACTTGGTCTTCCAACTAAAATAGGAAAATAGGAACATAACAGTGCCATCATTGCCAGACCTGGCCCACATCTGGTTGACTATACCTGCCATGACACCAGTCAGTCAGAAGTGCAGCTTGATGCCGGATCAGGGGAAGACCTGTTTTCTATGAGCCTGGGCCACATGACCCAAACCACAATCGAGCAAGATATGGCATGCCATCACATAGACGTGCATCTATACAGGCCTGGCCCATATCTGGATGGCATACGTCTTATCATGCCAGAAGTCAGCCAGCAGTGCCGGCTGATACCAGATCTGGGCCAGACCTGCTTGCTATGTGGGTTAGAGATGTAACTACACATTGGTCGACACAGCCTGCAAGGACTTAAATGGTTAGAAGGTTGCGCTGCAGGATCAAGAGGGTTCCAGTTATCTCGTAGGTTAGGACACATTTCCTGCAAAAGTCGAAATCAAAATTTACCTGTGATGTTATCATAAGTCCTGAAGTTCATTTCTATGTGGTCCCACGGAAATCATACAGCTCTCTGTGCTGGGAGCAGAAATGGCCACGTAGACATCATTCTTATAGCTGAATGTGTCAACAGACAACGATTCTGAGGCAACAGACTGATGAAGGATGAAATCTGTGGAAAGGAACATCGGGAAATGTATTTTCACAAACCAGCAAAGCACGTAAATGAATAACCTCTACACAACTTAGAAAGACTGGCTGAGTTCTCTGATCCTGATCTCAGCTGGACATGAGAGAAGGGCAGCTGGCTCAGGTGTTCTCACTGTGGAGACACACTCATTCTGCAGGCTGGTCATATCATTGAGGCGCTTGCCCTTCATTCCTCTGGTCCAGCACACACAACATCCGACACTGTGGCATTGGTGTTCTTTAACCACGTCATAGCCACTTGGCTCTGCAGTCACATTCAAAGGCATGCCTCGCAGGTCCTGCAGAAAGGGAATATGTGTTTCATGGCTGAATTGGGAGAAAGACAGACTGCAAAATTACTCAGTACGCTATTTGCCTATTAACTATGTACAAACTTACAGCTCTATAAGGGAGTCAAGGTCAATGAGAGTCCTGGGCAAGGCTTTAATGTTATTGTTTGCCAAAGACCTGGAACAATGCAGTTGATTATGAAAAGAGACATCATTAAATCATGTATAACAGATAACAGTTGTATTTCAGTCACTGGAACTACAAGTGAGTCAGGTCCCTGAGTCCTCTGAAGGCATATTTGGATGTAGTCTCTAGTTTGTTACTCTCAATGAATCTATGGATCAACAAGAAGAAAAAGAAAGTATATTTTTGATCAATTTCAACATTTTGCCAGCTAGTAACCAAATGGTAAATGGACTGGTTCTTGTACAGCACTTTTCTATTTTGCCTGAGCACTCGAAATCCTTGAAACCTGTCTAATTCAGATCAGGACCTCAAGCACCAGCAGCCAGATCAGCTGATCACAGCCTGGACACAAGAAAATTTACTGAAGCTTTGAATAGAAATTGCGATTTTTAACCTCTTGTTGAGCCACTACAACCAATTTTAGAGTTCCCCCACCTGCTGAATCCCACTTTAACCCGTTCCTTACTCATTTCTGTTTAGAGTCGCTCTCTACAATGTAGAGATATTTTAAAATCTTTCGTCTTTTTCTCTGCTCATGTTCTACCAAACTGATTCAAGCTGCGTATATTTATGAGAATAAAATTTAAGAAGTAAAGGTCATTTCTTATGTATTAATGTACTTAATGATACATTAATATAGCACAAGGTTCAATTAGCTTTGCACAAAATAGCTGGTAGAAAATCCCTTTAATGGGACCACAGAGGAAATATTTGCTGGAGCACACCTCGTGTCCCCCAGATCCTTACTTTGTCCATGTGAATTTTAAACATCAAATCTTGTGAAATGGCCACAACTTGTATATTTAACACAGACATAATAGGGGAGACCGGGGATAATTTCTCCAATCAGGGCTAAGTTTCAAATGATGTGACTCATCCTGTGCATGCCCAATTCAGTTCTGCTATCACATGTGAAAATCAGCACATTTTGTCAAACACAGACAATATAACACGAAAAAAAGTAATTTGTATGCCAAAAAGTAAGTTTTCTACTTTATTCAATTTCTAATAGCATTATCTGCTTTGCAGTCAAGTGGAGCGTGCGTCTGTCCTCTCAGTAAGTGAGTGAGACAGCGGTGAGGACGGCTGTGCGAGTGCATCGCAAAAACACAGAAATATGCCTGACACCTGTAAACAAAGCAGTACCTGGCTGCAGTTTAAAGACCTTTTTGTCTCTGTCTCTGTCTTGGTCTTGTCTTGTCTTGTCTTGGTCTCGATACCCTCTAATCTTGGTATTGTCTTGATCTTGGTTTAGGCGGTCTTGACTAAAAGTCTACAACTTTATTACTTTCATTTTCTTCCAAAGCAGTTTTTGAAACATCTTTGTGAACTGACTAATGCTTGAACATTGCTGTAGGTCCACAGGAAACTGTTCCACAGTTTTACCTCATAAATGGTAAACAAAAAGGTTTAACCAGGGCGATTCTAGGATCAGAGCTTGGGGGTGCTGAGCACCCAGAGGGAAGAATGGATTGGAAATTTTTTTTTTTAAAGGAATTAAAAAAAAAAAAAAGATATCCTAACCTTAATTACTGGGGAGATGAATGATGAGTAAAAGTAAACTGAGTGCATTTTTGGACAGAGATTGTAGTTAGTTAACACAGATTGGACAGAGATTCACTTTAAAGTGTGTGTATAACACAATACAGATACATAAAAAATACACTCCAAAAACCGAAGAGTCCTTAAAATGTACAAAATATTATTAAAAAATTAGAAAATTGAGACACATTGGCCTCTGGTACAATCTATGAAAAGATCGTTAGTGCAGATACTACTATGGCTCTGCAGATTTTTCTTTTCTTTTATCCTATGTCGCCTCACCTTGAGTTGTTAAATCTGTCTATCACATTTTGGTGGTCAAGTGTCTCAAGCAGCTCTTCTCAACTGACATCACAGCCAGTTGCTGGAGTCTGCTTTTGGCAACCGTGACTTCCTCTGACTGAAGTTCAATATGGTAATGCAGTGACAGGGCTGACAACCGCGTTTGTTTTGCAGACAAACAACACAACTTCCAGATTGTACGAGTAAAATTAGTTGTTTTTTGTTTCTTTGCCAGTTTAACAGTTTATGTTGTGCTTGTTAGTATTTCCTGCCTGTTTTCTTACCTGGTTCTTCCTGACCTTTCCCCTCTTTCCTCTCTCCTCTTTGGACTGACAATCATACACAAATAGATTGTATCAATAGATTAAAAATACTATTAAGATCACTAATAAAAAAAGTCCTTCAGTGTACTTTCAATTAAAAGGCAAATAACCAAAACCACATGTACATCTAATAAAGATATAAATATTGAAACACTGATCCAACATTATCCTCTATTGATGGATCATTTGATCTTACACTTTTACCTGAATGTGGCTCCTTTTAAAATAAATAAATAAATAAACTTCCACATATCCATTATGAACCTGACTGTCTCTTGCACACACACACACACACAAAAGAGTTATAAGGTTAATGGGCGTCCAGTCAGTTAGCTAGTAAGTACTTTGGGTTAATATCGGCACATATGGCAAATAAGCAGCTTCTCTCATTACATTTCAAACAGGACAGTGGTAACAGCAGTAGCTACGGACAATGTTAAATTTTTGATTTTAAATAGGCTGTAAACATTTCAATGGGAGCAACAGGACGGTCAAATATCACTGATTTTACTACAGAGCAGGACAGATTGTAGGGCAGCAAACATCGTAGGAAAACACGTTTCAACACAGCAGGTTGCCTGGTGTAATGTTTTTCAGCTAAAAAGAAACATGGCCTGACTCCTACCAACTATATGAGAGTAACTTAGGGTTAAATGCAGCTAATATGTCCTGTTTTAGGGCAGGCGCTTCCACTTCCGCTCCGCTGCATCTCAGACACCATCGCTCTGGCACAAAGGGCACCTGAGAGAGAGGTGGGCTTGAACAAACCATTTTGGGAGGGGGAGGGGTATCTATACTTCTGTTGTTAAATGTTCCATCTCAATTACGTACTGTACGCTTTTTATATTTTTAGTAGTGTGTCCTACAAACAGCAATATTGTCAAAAAAAAGTAAGAAATCTTTGGGGGTGCTTTGATTCATTTTTGATTCATCAAAATGGGCTAAAATCGCCCCTGGTTTTAACCCTTGTCCGTGCTTTAAGAGTCTTCATCAATGTTCCCTCTAAGCTGCGCACGTGCGCAATTGCGCACTGCTGGCACGGTCTCTGCGCACAGAAAATCTGCGTTGCGCACAAAAAAAATCTAACCTGAATTGAAATTAAAATTAAACTTTAACAATTCTGTTTTGCAGTGTTAGTCAGTAAGTGACTGGCTGCTCCTGTATGGGATTAGAACGATGCCACCTTATCCTATAGTCCAGCCAATAATGCGATTCACATTCGTATACGCAGCCAATCAACGTCGTTGACACGCTATGACAGCGTCCTATGTGCCGACACCGGTGTTTTAGCTAGCAAAGGGGCGTGGCTGATGTGCAGTGAAGCCACGTTAATGACAACGCGTACAACCATTGGAGATGTGAGCAGGACAGACGGAACAATTGACGGGAAAAGTGTGGACTTTATACCAGTTTTTAAATTGTGTTGATGGGCCACGTAAACCAGAGTTATGATAAAATATCTGCAATGTTTGGTTTTCTTCCTGAATACTATCGTTGTTTATATTTACTGCGGGAAGAAACGGTAAAAACGGCGTTTTACAAGGAAAACGCTCGAAAGCACTCTCTGCCTGTGAGCAAAAACAAAACCAAAAATCCCAACCCTTTCCTATTGGTCGAAAAAAGTACCGTGTCGACCAATCAAAAAATGATATGGCAACGTGGCATCTAGTGTTAAGAAACGGGGGAAGTTTTAGGAGTGACGGCGGTGTTCTGAGATGTGAGAGATTTGAGACGTTTAGCGCAAATCTTGTGTAGTTAGTGTGTAGTTAGTGTGTAGTGTAGTCAATAGTTTTGTTGGTGTGTCAGAACAATGAGGCAGCTGCTGAATGTTACAGGTGTTACAGCAGTGATACATCTCCTGCTGTCAGGCCTGCAGGTATCAGGCTGTTGTTCTCCTTTATCTCATAGTGGACAGAAATTATTTTTTGGAGTGGCACAAATAATTTGTGTGGCATCAGATTTGATGCAGAACAGCTGATTGTTCTGTAAATAGTTTGAAATGTTTATTTAAAAACGCCTTGACTGCATTAAAAAAAAATAGCTGCAGAAAACTTTGTTGTTTGCCAAACTGAGTTACTTTTGAAGTAGTAACTATATAATTAATTGCCCAGCATTGGTCATTATATACTGTATTTTGCAGACAGAGAGTTATAGGACTCTCCCAGACCACAGACTCAGACTTTATGAAGAAAAAAAGAAAAAGTTGTGTTTTCAAAATTGGAGTGAAAGTTATTTTTACTTCCAATAGTGTTAACATACTACACAGGTCATGAACAGGATTTTTAAATTTTCATTGTAAGTGGGCTAAAGCAGTTAATTAAAAGTAGTCTAACATAAATGTAAATGCTGTAATTTGATTATTGTAATAAACCATGTAACTTGGATGGATTAGATGCTGGCGTGACCACAGTGCACACGTCTGATGTCGCTCACAGTGGTCCAAGGGATCGCTCAGGGAGTTTGTGTGTTCGCTCAGACACATGAAAAATTAGAGGGAACATTGGTCTTCATATTTAATTTTCCCCTCAATTCATCCTCTGTACATTTCCTGGTACTGTGTCTGGCTTTGTACATAATTTTGCAGTTTTATATTTTATAAAATCCATAAACTTCAGAATTGTTAATTTCAAGAACAATTCAAGAAAAGTTAGGAAGCACAGTAAGACAGTCATCGTCTCCATTGTAAGTGGGCGGGGGAGGATGCTACAGTTTGTACAAGAAGCATCAGCTCTGATTTATTTTAACTTTAGGGCTTGACGAAGAAGCGCAAGAGAAAATCTTCACATGATACAGTTACATACAAATTACATACACATGTATAATGTTTAAAAATATAATCGAACATTAATGAATTATTGGTCAATATCTGAAAAGCAAAGACATTCTCTGTTTACCACAACATGTACCAAATTAATTTAATAAAGTTACATATGTATAACTTAATGGGGATATAAGTCAAACTTACTTCTACAGTCAGACTGAGTTGCAGTTCTCTAGTGTGCACTGATATGACTCATACGCATTTGTTGTTTCCTACATGACCAAATTTGACTGATAACATGCAATAGAGATGAAACTGACTGACCCGCCTTCCTTCTGGCTGCTCTTGCTTTTTCTGATTTCCTAAGTTGTTCTAAGAAACTTGTCAGAATTTTTTAAATTTACAAAAACAGGATGCGTCCATTTAAACTCTGATATGCTTATAATGAGTTACATAGTAACTGTAGTTTTACATTTGCAAATAAATGTTTCATAGAAGTACCTTCAACAACAGTTAATTCAGCAGTGACTTTGTTCTTACTTTCATCAGTGAATTTGTGACATAAACCAGGGACAGCAGAAAGATGAGGATTAAAACGTTGGTGTTTCTGACACCAGCCAGTCCTCTGCTCCTGAACGCTGCTGCTGCCATCACTGTGGAAATAAAAACAGCCTTTGAGCTTAAGAGAAAATGAAAGAAAAGAAAAGAAATGAATAAATAAAGAATCAAATCTATGTTTCCTCTTGTTATGTTAATAATATATTTTTAAAAAACATCTTAGGTATAAACCATCCTATGGTGCAGTTTTGCTGATCTTACCTGCCTGGTGAAGGGACAAACAACTGTTTCACAGACTGAAAACACAAGGGAATCACACGCTACAAATACTTAATGTTCTCCTGATGTGACTTCCCACTGATCTGTGAGCTGCTCTTTCACTTTTATCTCACAGTAGTGGTATGATCTATGTGGCGGGGGTGTGGTCTCCGGCCTGCCGCAGCAGAGGGGTGTTACAGTGAGCTCTCAGGGCGGTGCCGAGGTGTGGCTGAGAGGGCGGGTGTGACTGCTCAAGGTGATCATCTTCTTCTCTCTATTTTTAAATAGTGATGACGGGGACGGAGACTGGGAGGAAGAAGCAGCTGTTCCTGTGTGACTGATGCTGGAACATCAGAACGAAAATAAAACTAACCTATAGTGAATGAAATCCAGTGTGCGTGTCGGGTCCTTACCACAATCTACTTTACAGGAACAGAGGCCCACTTTAAACTGTCCAAGATCATCCCACATATTTAAGTTTTATCAAGAGCCATCGCAGAGTAGTGTAGAAAGGCCCCAAAGTTTATAGGACAAGTCTATTCTGTTCTTATACAGGTGTTTATAAGTTTCAGAACAAACCTCAAGCTTCTTCTTCTACACTCTGAGACAGTTTGGCTTTAATTGGTGTTGTGGCCGACACACCGGGGTGACCGTAGTGCTGAAGACTGAATCACATCAACAACCGTGTAATTAAAAATATTTCTCAGTCACCTTACAATCATGGGATCTCAGGCAATGGGCACTACCATTATATAAGTACCACTTCTATTCTCCAGAAAATATTCATGACATTCATGAAGGTAAAAAAAAAAAAAGAGATCCATTCATCTATTTGGATTTATCTTTTTAAGTTAAATATTTCTGTTCTAATAGTTTTGTGGATACAAAATAATACGACAGGACTTGAAGGAAAGTAACACATTTACTCTCATTTGGGGCGACTGAGGATGGATCAGATGAGTTTGCCACCTACCTTGTGTCCTCATACCTGGTGGTAATGGACAGCATGTTGCCTTATCAGCACTGGGGTCTTTTGTTTGATGGTTCCACAGTGCCTCCCTCTGGCCGTGATGAAGTACTACACCCCTCTGCTCTTTCTATTACAGGGAATGTCTAGAAAGCACAAACCTTTAATAATCACAGCTGAGATCATAAACTGTAGTTATCCTTCCTTCCTTTCCTTCTTCCTTCCTCTTAAGCACTTAAGGGTTGCTGGAGATGGCTTGAAGACTATCCCAGCTTTCACAAGGTAAAACTCAGGGTACACACTTGACAGTTCACCACTCATGATCACATTCCCAATAGATGATTGTAATTGCCAAAAGAATCACCAATTAAATGGCCTTTATTTGTATAGCGCTTTACTAGTCCCTAAGGACCCTAAAGCACTTTACACATCCAGTCATCCACCCATTGACACACCGATGGTAGCAAGCTACATTGTAGCCACAGCCACAGGGCGCGGCTCAAACCGGCAACCTTCCCATTACAAGGCAAACTCCCAAGTCTTGAGCCACGATCGCCTTAACCTAAAGAGCGAGTTGCTGGAGTGTGAGAGGGAGCCGGAGCACCCTCAGACAACACAACATGCAAACAGCAGCCAGCAGATTCACATGCACGACCTTCTTGCTGTGAGGCAACAGTACCAACCACTGCACCACCGTGCTGACCTTAGAGTGCAGTTGTATGGTGGAAAATGTTACTGTGGATGCTTTAGATTATATTACATACAGAAAGAAGTACTGGTTTATTATTTTAGTGGGCAAAAGAGTCAAGATTGGATCTAAAGGATGTAAATGGACAAGCACAGTGCATTTCTACTCAGTCTGAACACTCGACACAGCCTCATTCACCCAACTGCACACACATGATTAGGGGAAACTCAACATTGAGTATCTTCATTTTTTCATCAAAAGACTTTCTCTGTATCTCTGCTCTGTTTGTTTTTGACTTGAAACACTAAATAAAAGTTTTACTACACATCTGTCTCTATTGTTTAATCAGCAGCTGTAATACTAAACTGTCCAAAATTTAAAATTCTACATTTAGTAGATTTAGAGATATTTATTTCACCACTTTTAGTTAATGATACTTTATAAACCTATTCTGCTGTTTAACAAAGACAGTATCATCATGTTTAAAGCACTTTTCAATCTGACAGCAGCACTCAGTTCTCCTGCACATGTGTGATCTTGGAGTGAACTGAAGGTTCAGATGCATCTCTCAGGTCCTGTGTGGAGACTTTGCTGGACTTTGTCTGTCTGTTAAAGATGTGATTTTCAGATGCTATTCAGCTGGTGTAGATAGTGGGGGTTTAGGTCTAAAACATCTTCTTTTGTCCTCCATTCAGTTTCATGAGATAACTTTTTGGTACAAGGACTGGACTGAAAAAGACTGAAAAGAGAAACTTTGAAAGAGTTTTAGAAGCCTGGAGGAAAAGCAGTGCTTGTTTAATCAAATGTAATAATACACATTGTTTAAATGTCCCAAAGTAAAGAGATCTCTCTGTGAACCTTTAATTCGTCACCCTCTTGTGGCAGCAGCTGGCTACTGTTACTTGCACATGTGCGCTGTGGTTTTTATTACGTTATAATTTAATACAAAACCCTTTAATTAAATTAGTGAGTTGAAGTAATTGTTGAGTATTGCAGCATCGACAGCGATCAACTCGAAAGAAAATGATGACGGAGGCAAAAATGTCCTTAATATTTTGGGAACTTTATTCCTCATGGGTGCCATTTTGTTGTGGGTATACTTCTTCTTAGGGGCGTGATGACGCAGCATACGTGCCCTTACAATAAACAGTGCCTCCTTGTGGTGACAACTAAAATACTGTCTCTGTTAAACATATTGTACAACATGAGTACACACAATGAATATCTTAACAGTAATATATGAAATATTAGTGTTAGGTAAGTCCTAGAGTTCAGTTTATTGGACATTAGCTACATTTAATAAGAAGATATGAGATCCAAATATATGCTTATGTCAACACATGTTCATTTTGATGAAGTTTACTGAACAAATTTGAATCATCACAACAACCAAAATGTTAGCAACACATCATAAAGTTTATTAGTATAACTATGGTAACCATGTTTATGTTTGTAACCTGATAACTCAAATACATTCTGTAGGTGTCACATTCTGAGGACTGTAAGTTCACACACTTTCAGACATTTGCAGAGAGAAGAAGTGTTTTGTAAAAACTTTACAAGTGAGACGGATTATTTGCTCAAACAGCAACCAGTGCAAACATATTTTGCTGGACTCTAAGAAGGAGAAAGGTACAGCCTGATATGTCAGGTCTTTTAATTTTTTTTTTTAAATGGTGTTTTGGGCAACACAGTTCTTATTTAATCACATGCTGTTTGATTTATTCGATTCAGAAAACAAAGGAGGATACTGTGGGTGTTGAAGAGGAGAAGGCCCCGCTGAAAAAGTAAGATAATGATTTGTAACTGTTTTCTTATGGGGGGGGGGGGGACTGTTGTAATAATTTGTCCAAGTAAAAAATCCCACAAATGTCATGTGACAACCTCTTTGGCTTCCATCACGCCCATTTAGAATCTTACCACCACTTTGATCCTTTGAACCTTTGATCCTAAAACCCATAAATAGGAGTGAGAAGCAACAACTTTTAGTTCGTTGTTCGCAGCATTTATGTTCGCAGCATTGAAACGTTTGACAGAGAAGCCTTTCAAAACAATTGGATCCTTTTCAGAGTGACTTTTTACACTTTCCAACATGTCTCTGAAAAAACACACAAGAAAAGAAAAAGTAAAGCCCAGCTCTCCTCTTCTGGCTCAAGAAGACAATATTCAAGTTCAGAAGATGTGCTCGGAAGAGATGCATGAGGAAAATCTCATGAACAATCGCAATACGAAACACCCGCCCCAGCCAGAGTACATCTATTACGTCTGGCAGAGTTTTTTTGAACAGCGAAAGGAGATTATCTTCCTCAGAAAAGAAAATGAGAGAAAGACTGCTGAAGTAGATAAATTATTCAGCCAGCTTCTTGAAAAGGAAGATATTCAGAAGGAGAAAGAAATGGAACTCCTAGACGTGCGTGGAAGGAACTTTGAGCTCAAAGCAAAGCTTGATAAAGCAATAGAAAAACTCAAAGAAATCCTCCAGCAGAAGAAAAATGAGAAAGACAAGGACAAAAAGGATCGGGAGCTGCAATTAAAGCTTGATGAAGCTCTGCAAAAAATACAGAAATCCTCCAAGAGAAGAAACGGCAGGACATAGAACTCCAAAACTTGGGGATCAAATACAAAGCATTGCTTCAAGAGAAAAAGCAACAACCGATCAAACAGAAAGAAAGCAAGCTTGAAGACTCGGAGGAAAAGTACAGAGAGCTGAAAACAAAGCTTGATAAAGCACTGCACAGAAATAACCAGACTCTTCAAGAAAAAGAACAACTGGAAAGAAACCAGAGAGACATGCGGTGCCAACTCCAAAGCATGGAGGAAAAATGCCGAGTCCTGGAAGCAAAACTTGATAAAACTGCAGTGCACAAGCAGAAATATCAAGAGCTGCTGCAAGAGAAAGAACAACAGGACAAAAAGCAGAAAGAAGACAAACGTTTACTCCAAGGCTTTGAGAGGGAAAACCAAAAGCTGCAAGAAGTTTACAAGAAAATGAACTACAAAGCAACTGAAATGGAAGGAGAGAAGGAGAACCTGCGAAAACAATGCTCAGCGATGCAGAGTCAGCTCAGTGACATGCTGACAAAAAACACCGAACTCGAGGAACTTTCAAACTCCTTGAAGTGCAAAAACACTGAGGTGCAGGTGCTAAAGCAGCAACTCCAGAAAACAAATGAAGACCTGCAGTGCAAACTTGAAGAAATGGAGAGGAAAAGTCAACAGTTAGAAGACGCTCACAACAAATTACAAGAGCGTTATACAGAGATGCAGGAGGCAAAGGTAATGCAGGAGGCAACTTCTAATGAGTTGAAAGAAAGGCTCAAAGACAAACAAGCCGAATTCGAAGAAGTGGAGAAAACATGCAGGAGACTTGAGAAGGAGAACACAGAAACAATCGATCAGCTGAAAAACCTGATCTTAGAGAAAAAGGTTCTCGTGGAAAAGCTCCTGGTAAAGAAGAAGAAACGCTTCCGCTTCTTCTGGAGGAAGGACACTCATGCTTTGTCTGGTTTTTCCACTGCTGATGTCACCGCGTCTTCCTCCACCTCTGTTCCATCGTAATTTTGACCTCCCCTCTCCTGCCCTCTCCCTCTCTCCTGACACCTTGACACCTCTCCCTCCCCTAGCTCCCTTGAACTCCTAACACCTGTCCCATCTCCCTCCCCCTCTCTCTCTTTTCACCCTCACCCCCCAACCAGTCCCGACAGTTGACTGCCCCCTCTAGAGCCTGGTTCTGTCATAGGTTTCTTCCTTTAAAGGGAGTTTTTCCTATCCACCGTCGCCTAGTGCTTGCTCAGAGGGCATTGTTGGGGTTTTCTCTCCTCTATCTCTTTCCTCCTTTCTATCCCTTTCCTTGACCCCCCCCCTTCTATTTCCCCAATAATTTAATAATAAACACAATTGGCTGCATTTTAAATATGTCTGATCATGTCTTCATTCAAGAATGAATTGTCTTTGTTACGGAGTCATGTGTATTTTGTGTTTTCCTCTGGCTGGTGATCCTTGCGGTCGTTCAGCCAAGGACCAGATTAGCACCAATACCTTCAATTCATTAACATACACAGCATTTCAGTCAGGTTGAGGTCTGGCCCTTCCAAACAAGCCATACTTGTTTGGTCTTTTTCTAATTAAACTGTCATGAACGTTAACATTTAACATGCTGTCTGAGGCCTGTAGAGGCTCATTTCCTCATTCGCTAATGCACAAGTTTAATTCAAGTCAAGCAGAGTTTTATTGTCAACCCAACAACATGCACTCAAGTATACAGTGCGATGAAATATCATTGTCCTGGATCAAAGGTGCAAACTGTAAAAATAAAATGAGAAAATTCAAATATACATACATACTTACAACTATACAGAAATAAGATAATCTAAGAGTAAGTACAACAGTATTGTACTTGAATACAGAGAGAGTAGAATAGAAAACAATGAGAATAAATAATACAACAGACAGAGTCGATAGTACAATACAGGGTAGTGTAAGAATTGGTTGTGAAAGGAGAGTGTTATGTAGTCCAAGAAGTGTGTGGAGAAGAGAGTTCAGTGTGGAGGAGCGCAGCATGGTGTTCAGGAGCCGGACTGCTTTGGGGGAAAATCCTATTGCACAATCTTGCCGACCTGCTCCTGATGACGCAGAGTCATCTTCTGGATTAAGGGGTGGTAAACAGTTGGTGGGAAGGTGATGCGGGTCGGCTATGATGCTTGTGGCTTTCCCAGTGCAGCGCGAGGTGTAAATAGCGGGTTAGGATGCTCTGTATGGTACCTCTGTAGAAGGTGTTAAAGATGGGTTTGGGATGTGCACCTTCTTCAGTCGTCTCTTGAATTGCAGTTGTTGCTGAGCTCTTTTTGTCACTGATTTGGTGTTGCTGGTCCAGGACAGGTCCAGGGTGGATCTAGAGAAATTTTCCTAGGGTGGCATGGAAATCAAATGGGGTGGCAGAATCAAAGCCTTTTTTAAACACATATGCAGGTGTTACATATGGTTAAAATGATTAATATGCAGTAAGTATACACGTTTCATGTAATATGGTTTATAACTTGATTATTTTCTATAGCCCACATAATTAAACATTTCAGTTACATAAAAAAATTACATTTTTATTTTATGTACTGTATAGTCTGTATAATAAATGAATATGTACCCAATAAGTATAAAATCCAGAAAGCTACAAAACATTGGGCAAACTTAAGTCTAACTTAAGTTTCACACTGTTTGTTGTTAGACAGAAAATCAAATTGTTCCTTACTACTAATACTAAATGTCAGAAATCTACTCTGTCACAAACAATAATTTAACCTAATTTCCTGAGGTCCAAAATATAATTGACCATTTTGGCTACTTTTGATTTTGGTTTTTTTACCTTGTCTTGCTTGGTATCATTCGTTTCAGCACAACCTCACATGTCCGAATTTACAGTTATTTTTTCATTGACATACTGTATTACACAACTGGTCTGGAATCATACAAACACATAAAATCCTAGTAATAGTTATGTTTCTTTTAGTGTAAAAACCACAGACATGTTTAGTAAATTATTTTCATAACTTGAATGCAAATATAAATTGTAAATTTGTAAAACTTATGTAAAACTTTTGTGAATAATAAAGTTATATACAACTATTCATCTAAAAATGCAGCCAATGCATCTTGTGTTCTTTTTTTTGTACAGCCATTTAAAAATACTACTTAACTAAAATGAGAGAACAATAGGTGTCACATAAGATGCCCCACAAATTATTTGTGACAGTAAAAAAATTAAAATTGTCTACCACAAGACAGAGAAGAACATCAGAGGGAGAAACCCTGCAGGCCTGACAGCAGGAGGTGTATCACTCCTTCTGTTTTCCACCTGGAGACAGTGTTCACACTGCATCCTGCCTGTGTGACGTTCATTCGTGTCCTCACTGACCACAAAACAAAACAACAACTACACAACACAACACACTAACTACACAAGTTAACACAACACACCAACTGTACGCTAAACATCACAAATCTCTAACATCTCAAAACTCGCTCTCTGTCTCTCTGTCTCTCTCACTCGATCGCTCGCTCTGTCTCACTGCCGTTTACACTTATTCAGCCAAGTGTTTGTCGGATATTCTGCCAACCCAACCTTTTGATATAAAGGAAACTCTCCCTGGTGTGACACCAGTTGAATGTTTCATTGTATAACATGTTTGTAATGGGAGTATGTCTCTGACCTCGCTTTCAGGTCTTTAGGTTTTCAATGAGAAATTCAAAGCAGTCAATAATACAGGCACATCTGCAACGAACATCTCAATAACATGGACGTTGACACCTGACGCTGCTCTCTGTGGTATGGTATCCTGAATGTCCCGCTGACAGTTGAACCTGAGATCTCAAACATGCAACCAACCATGGAAGATTCAGTTTAATCTCAACAGCCCTGGTTGAGAGAATAAGCTGGGTTTATTCGTTTGGTCCTGTTTATGTAAAAGCTGTTATGTGTTAAGAGTTAACTAATGAAAGAGACTGGACGAAAAGTGTTTACATCAAAATAAACTGATTATAACAAAATATGACCTGACTAATACATTATGTTAAATTCAAAAGTTAGAAAAATCTTTTCAGTAAGGAAGCATAAATGAAAACATTTGTTTAGGAAGACAGCGCTGTGACAATGCCAGTGCTATGCACTTGTATGTGAGGGAGAAACCATCGTTTACACACGTTATTAAGGATGAGAATTTTGTAGCATGTGGGGGCCGACGCCATTTCCTCTCTTTGAGATCAGCCCTGTGTCACAACGTACTGATGAAGCAGAAGTATATAAACATTTTAAAGCAACTTGTAGAGATATGGATATGTGTTGTTGAAGACCCATGTTCACCATGCAGTTCAGATGAAGTAATAACAGAAATTCAGTTTGAAATTACAGTTACGTATTTACAAAATATATTTATTATATAAAGAGTGAATTAAAACTGGTAATAGCAGGTGGTTAGTTTGTGATATTACTCATTACTCTGACCTCATTTCACTGCTTATTTATTCAATTTCTGGCCCAGTGCCAGGTGGGTCACACATTGGCCTTAACACTTTGCATATGAGTGGGGAGCATTAGCATTTTCTAGCAATTAGCCAGTTTCGTATATCTTTTGAATAAAATTTAATTGCATTGCAAACTCAAAGTAACAGAGAAAAATAGTGAAGGCTTGCGAGTCATGTTGGATGAAGTGATCGGACGAAATACACAAATGGTGCAAAAAAAGGAGCAGCAGGACGCAATGCACCAACAGTTGGACGTGCTAGCTTGAAGATATGGAGAAAAACCATGAAGGGCTGAAAGTAATGTTTGATGAATACTCAGGAGAAACACAGAAATGTTGGAAGAGAAGGAACAACTGGAAGAGACACAAAGAGAGATGCAGGATGTTCTCCACAACTTCAAGAAGAAAAATGCAGACTTGCAAGTGTTTTATAACGAAGCAAAGGACAAAAACATTGAACTCGAGGAAGAGAAACAACAGCTGGAGAAAAATGTACAGAAATGCAGCTCAGAAACAAAGAAATTGTGAACAAAAATACACATTTGCATGGAATGTATCACAAAGTCCAAAACAAATGGTGAAATGCAAGAAGAGAAGAAGAAGAAAAAACACAAAAAGACGTATTTGAAGAAATGCAGAGGAGACATCAGGAATTAGAAGCCATGCAAGACAACTTACAACAAGAAATGAGAACATGCTGAGACAAAGAAAGTGCGCAAGAGAAATATAAACACCTGAAAGAAAAGGACCTAGAGAAGCAAGAAGCATTAGAAGAACCGGAGAAAGGCTGCCAGAAAATGGAGATTCAGCAGAAAGAATGTTTCAGTGAGATGACAAACCTCATAGTACAAAACAACAGCTGCAGAACTGAGCCTGAAAAAGAAGAAAAAGTATTTTTCTCTTTTCTGGAAGAAGGATTCTGCTGCACCAAATCACAGCAACAGTCGCCTCAAGGCACTTTGTATTGTAAGGTAGAACCTACAATTATACATACAGAGAAGAACCCAACAATTATATGACCCCCTATTAGCAAGCACTTTGGCCACTATGGGAAGGAAAAACTCCCTTTTAACGGGAAGAAACCTCCAGCAGAACTAGGGTCAGAGAGAGGCGGCCATCTGCCGCCATCGGTTGGGTGAGAGAAGGAAGAGAGGACAAAAGGCATGCTGTGGAAGAGAACGAGAGATTAATAACAAGTATGATTCAGTGCAGAGAGGTCTATTAACACATAGTGAGTGAGAAAGCTGACTGAAGATGAGATACCTGCCACGGGAATCCCCATCAGCCTACACCTATTGCAGCATAACTAGGGGAGGATTCAGGGTCACCTGATCCAGCCCTAACTATATGCTTTACCAAAAGGGAAGGTTTTAAGCCTAATCTTAAAAGTAGCAATAGTGTCTGTCTGTCACGGTACTGGGCCATTAGGCCCAGTGTTTGAGCTCTAATGCATATTTTGTATCCCCATGTTGTAGTGTAACTCATCTAGTTACACACAGCCATTGTTCCTTCAGTGGGCTGGTTTCAGTCATTATGCAAATGTCCTGTTTATAAGGTTTGGGAAACCTGCAGTCAGCTGAGACTGAAGAAGTCACTTGGATGAGTGACGAAACGTTTCTCCACACAAACGCTACGTCCAGATGAACAGATTCAACTTTTGGAAACTCATCTAGTTGTTTTAGTTTGCAGTTTAGTCCTTGGTTTCTTAGTCCCTTTTGTCATCTCTCCCTGGTCCGTGCGTCTACCTGTCATGTTTCATGTCTGTATGGCTCTTGTTGTCAAGTTCGTGCCATGTCTTGTGTTTCCTGTTTTATTTGGAAGAGTCTGGTGTTCTTTGTTCATTGTAGTTAGTGTTACTCTCCCCTGTATTGTCATTATGTTTCATTCTAGTCAGCTGTGTTCTCATGTGTCTCCACTTCCCTGATCACCTCATGTGTGTATTTAAGTCCTCAGTCTTCCTGTGGTCGTCGCCGCGTCGTTTGTTCAATTTCCCCCGTGTTACGCCAGGTTTCAGGACTCTGTGCTGGTCATGTCCATGTTGCTTACGTGTACAGGTCCTTCTCAAAAAATTAGCATATTGTGATAAAGTTCATTATTTCCTGTAATGTACTGATAAACATTAGACTTTCATATATTTTACATTCATTACACAACTGAAGTAGTTCAAGCCTTTCATTGTTTTAATATTGATGATTTTGGCATACATAACTCATGAAAACCCAAAATTCCTGTCAAAAAATTAGCATATTTCATCCGACCAATAAAAGAAAAGTGTTTTTTATACAAAAAAAGTCAACCTTCAAATAATCATGTTCAGTTATGCACTCAATACTTGGTGGGGAATCCTTTTGCAGAAATGACTGCTTCAATGCGGCGTGGCATGGAGGCCAATCAGCCTGTGGCACTGCTGAGGTGTTATGGAGGCCCAGGATGCTTCGATAGCGGCCTTAAGCTCATCCAGATGTTGGTCTTGCGTCTCTCAACTTCTCTTCACAATATCCCACAGATTCTCTATGGGGCTCAGGTCAGGAGAGCTGGCAGCCAATTGAGCACAGTAATACCATGGTCAGTAAACCATTTACCAGTGGCTTTGGCACTGTGAGCAGGTGCCAGGTCGTGCTGAAAAATGAAATCTTCATCTCCATAAAGCTTTTCAGCAGATGGAAGCATGAAGTGCTCCAAATCTCCTGATAGCTGCATTGACCCTGCCCTTGATAAAACACAGTGGACCAACACCAGCAGCTGACATGGCACCCCAGACCATCTGACTGTGGGTACTTGACACTGGACTTCAGGCATTTGGCATTTCCCTCTCCCAGTCTTCCTCCAGACTCTGGCACCTTGATTTCCGAATGACATGCAAAGTTGCTTTCATCCGAAAAAAGTACTTTGGACCACTGAGCAACAGTCCAGTGCTGCTTCTCTGTAGCCCAGGTCAGGCGCTTCTGCCACTGTTTCTGGTTCAAAAGTGGCTTGACCTGGGAATGTGGCACCTGTAGCCCACTTCCTGCACACGCCTGTACACGGTGGCTCTGGATGTTTCTACTCCAGACTCAGTCCACTTCTTCCGCAGGTCCCAGGGTCTGGAATCGTCCTTCTCCACAATCTTCCTCAGGGTCCGGTCACCTCTTCTCGTTGTGCAGCGTTTTCTGCCACACTTTTTCCTTCCACAGACTCCCACTGAGGTGCCTTGATACAGCACTCTGGGAACAGCCTATTCATTCAGAAATGTCTTTCTGTGTCTTACCCTCTGGCTTGAAGGTGTCAATGATGGCCTTCTGGACAGCAGTCAGGTCGGCAGTCTTACCCATGATTGCGGTTTTGAGTAATGAACCAGGCTAGGACTTGCCTCAAGAATCTTTTGCAGGTGTTTGGAGTTAATCGTTGATTCAGATGATTAGGTAATAGCTCGTTTAGAGAACCTTTTCATGATATGCTAATTTTTTGAGACAGGAATTTTGGGTTTTCATGAGTTATGTATGCCAAAATCATCAATATTAATACAATGAAAGGCTTGAACTACTTCAGTTGTGTGTAATGAATGTAAAATATATGAAAGTCTAATGTTTATCAGTACATTACAGGAAATAATGAACTTTATCACAATATGCTAATTTTTTGAGAAGGACCTGTATACGTTTCGTAGTTGTTTGTTGTTCCAGCACAGAGTCCTGTTCATAGTTGTCTCCCTCATATGCATCATCGTCACCTGTCTTCGCTTTCCCTGCTTAGTTAAGTGTCAGTTCTTAGTTTTCCCAGTTCAGCTCTAGTTTAATTTTGCTCTGTGCGTTCTGTTGTTTGCCACGTTAATCAGCCCAAATAAAGGCTCGCTTTTCGTTTCAAGTTCAGTACTGTCTCCTCGTCTATGTCTGCACCTGGAACCTCACACTCCCACACACGATCCGCCCACCGCAGACCGTGACACTGTCTCCTGAATACAAACTGTAAGCTTATTCCACAGAAGAGGGCCCTGAAAACTGAATTCTAACTGGTGCGCTGTGCTGATCATGCGTGTTCATATACTACCAGATAGGGAAATATGGTCCCAGCAGGAGTTTCAGATGAGCGAGGGAGTGAGACTCACTGTTGTTTGGATTTCACAAGGAGGATGTCAAACAAAATGTGCTAATTTGCAAAACATCCCGTAAACATTGATGCAAAAGGTAAAGACCACTGTCAGGTTTATATTGTTGGATTGTCATTTATGCTAAGAACATATACTCATATGTGCTTAGAGTTATATAATCGATTGCATATTGATAAGATCTCTGATCCTTAGTAATCTGCAGAGACTCTGTGTGCATTCCAGAGCAGTCTGGCATACACATACATCCTAAGGTCATGAGAGAGGTCGTACCTTCTCGCTCTGATTTAAAGTGCAGGAGGACAGCATATCTCAGACTGGGGTGCAGTGTGTCTGTAAAAGAAGTTCATGAAACTGTTTGAGTGGAGGACAAAAGAAGATGTTCAGGCCTAAAAACCCCACCATCTACACCAGCAATACAATAGCATCTGAAGTCATGTCTTTAAGAAACAGGAAAGTCCAGCAAAGTCCCACACAGGACCTGAGAGATGCATCTGAACCATCAGCTGATTCATCTACTTTCACTGAATCGGAAATGATCTCACTGCAAAGGGTGGCTACTGCATATAGATGTGATCCTGTCATCCTAAACTGGTTTAAATAACAGAAAAAAGAGGACTTCCTTCAAAATCATCAATTTACAT
Organism: Oreochromis niloticus; assembly: GCF_001858045.2. NCBI lineage: Eukaryota > Metazoa > Chordata > Actinopteri > Cichliformes > Cichlidae > Oreochromis > Oreochromis niloticus. The sequence continues at coordinate 38 of NW_020328974.1, read as the reverse complement.
TCAGTTTGCAGGAGAACTAAGTGCTGTTTTTGAAGCAA
>NW_020328973.1:0-18340 GCF_001858045.2 Oreochromis niloticus | reverse complement strand
GGTGATGAGCAGTCAGAATCAGATGCGGTGAGAGGTGAAAAACGCCGTTTTTTAGCAGTTACAAAACATTGTGTAACTCAAAAACTAGGTGGACTAGAAGCATAATTCTTGTACTGGGTGAATCAGCGGACTTTGGTGTACTTTAACTGTGATTTGCATTGCTCTTTGTACATCTGTCGCTGAGATATGACGAGAGAAGAAAGGGCAGACCTCAGATATGATTGGTTGGCTGGGAAGCCGTGCAGGCCCTGATATGTAAATTTTATATGTATCAGTCCTCACAGAGGATTAGCTGCCTGGGGACCTGGCAGAAATATATAGAAATAGTATGATTAAGCATAAATACTACATTTAGTAGAAATACTATGTTTTAGCACAAATACTATAAAATGGCAGAAATACTATAATTAAGCAGAAATACTATATTAAGTACAAATCCTTTAAAAAGAAAAAAAAACTGTAATATGATTTGGTAGAAAACCTATAATTAATCAAAAATACTATATTTGGCAGAAATACTATGTTTTTAGCAGAGATACTATATTTAGCACAAATCTTATCAAATAGCAGAAATAATATGATTTAGCAGAAATGCTGTATTAAGCACAAATACTGAAAAGCAGCAGAAATGCTATGACTTAGCACAATGGTAATAACTTAAATAGAAAAATCGGAAAAGCAAAATGGACAGCTGAAAAAATCCTGAACATGCTAAGGGTCCCTCAAATGTACTTGTTAAATGAAAAAAAAATCAGCAAAAATCAACTATAACAGTCACACAATCACAAATATGGACACCTATGGAAACACACATGTACAGAGAGACACACAGGATCAAATTCAGTCAACCAGTCTAAATATATTGAATTTGAATCTTACAATGAGATTATCCCAAAAAAGTCTCTCTCTCTCTCTCTCTCTCTGTCACACACACACACACACACACACACACACACACACACACACAAGATCCAATTCAGTCAACCAGTCTAAATATATTGAAGTTGAATCTTACAATGAGATCATCCCATAAAAAGGCTTTCTCTCTCTCTCTCTCTCGCTCTCTGTCACACAAACACACACACACACAGACACACACACACACACACACACACACACACACAAGGTCCAATTCAGTCAACCAGTCTAAATATATTGAATTTAAATCTTACAATGAGATCATCCCATAAAAAGGCTTTCTCTCTCTCTCTCTGTCACACACACACACACACACACACAAGGTCCAATTCAGTCAACCAGTCTAAATATACTGAATTTAAATCTTACAATGAGATCATCCCATATAAAGGCGCTCTCTCTCTCTCTCTCTCTCTCTCTCTCTCTCACACACACACACACACACACACACACACACACACACACACACACACACAGACACACACACACACACAGACACAGACACACACACACACATACACACACACACACACACACACACAAGGAGAGAGAAGTAAGTTTCTAGCTCAGTCAAGCAGCCTGGGAGCTGCTGAATTTGAATCCACCAATCAGAGAGCCTGTGCACTTTTTCCCGCCAAAACAGGTGCATGCAGCACAGAGAGACACAGGATTTTTGCAGTCTATTTCTCATAGTGAGGATTCCTCTCAAACAAATGGCCATAATTTCCTAACCGTAGGGCTAGAACGGTCATTCTTACACCGTTTTGTTCAGAATAGATGGGGGAATCTTACAGTGTTGACAATTTATCATTAAAACATGAATTAATGAAGATATTTGACTTGTAATGCACCATAACTGAGTAGAGGCGCAGCAAAAACTGCCTTGACTTCCCCTCAAACAACGCTTTCTAACTCTAAATCTATTTGGAGTATCGATATCATTCTTTCACCGTAAGAGACAGCAGGCTTTGGTGAACAGTCATGGAAATTTTCAGGTCTCTGTTGAAATCCATTAAAAAGATATGACGAGAGAAAAAAGTGGTTCATTTCCAGAGTTTGAAATCTGAAGAAATCTGAGCGAAGGACGAATTTCCTACCCTCAAACAAGTCTAACTCATTTCAGAACGGTAATAGGTGAGAAAGAAATTCTTGAATTGTGAGCGTCAGGAGTGTCTGAAGATATACTGGGACAAGCCTTATGTCTTAACTTTGCTTCGTTAAAGAGATATGACGATTCGAATATGCCTCTCATTACAGAAATCAAGCGGTGATTTTGAACAAGCTCTCCATTGACTTTCTATGGAGAGTTTTGAGACTTTGTGTTGGTCTGAGGAGATTTGCCAAAATTCTATAAATCTCACAACCATGATAGTGACATTTTCTGAAAGCCAGCAAAAATACCTACGTTTTGATGTATAATTTGTGGAAGTTGAGTGAAAATTGAGCAAGTAGCAAGAAGTTGTTCGGACACGAAGAGAAGACTGCAAAACCTTCAGTGGCACACTGAAAGCCAAGTGCATAGCAACCATAACAACGCATGTATTTTGTGAAAAATCACAATTTTGCAACTCAAAACTTTAAGAGGCATAAAAGTAAAACGGTAAAAGATTTGAAAAAGCTGATTTATTCCTGAATAGCCCAATAATTTGAGAACATTTTAAAGTTTGAATGGTTGTTCTACGTGAAAGTAGGAAAAAGTAGTTAAGTTTCAAAAACAAGCAAGTTTTAGCAGAATTGCGGAAGTTTCCCATTCATTTCAATGGGACAAATTAAAGGAAAAAAGCTTAATATTTTAAAAAGTATAACAGTATAAAATACCAAAAGATATAGCCGGAAAGGGAAAAATTAGCAGAATAGTTTAAAATTTGAACGGTGAAAATCGGCTGAAAATTGTGGAAGTAGATCCACGGCGAAAAACGTACGGAAACACCCGGAATAATAATAATAAAGAACAAAGAGAAACAGGAACTCAATAGTGTGGATGCCTCAGCATCCACACAATAAAGAAAAAGAGAAACAGGAACTCAATAGTGTGGATGCTTAAAGCATCCACACAATAAAGAATAAAGAGAAACAGGAACTCAATAGTGTGGATGCCTCCAGCATCCACACAACTAGAAAAATTTGCATTTCCTGCGAAAATGCAGTGTGGATGCTGTAATGCTGAAGCTGTCTGCTGAAACTAGCAGAAAAAGCTGAAAAGTTTCAGAATTTGTAAAAGCTTTGCAGAAGCAAAGGAACTTTGCTAAAATGTAGTAACTTAGCAGAACTGTAATATCTTAGAGGAAACATAATACTTGGCAGAAATACAATAGCATAGCAGAACTTAGCAGAAATATTGTAACTTACCAGAAACACGATAACTTCTCAAAAATACAAGAATTTAGGAGAAATAGTATAAGATAACAGAAAGAATATATTTAGCCAAACATTCTTAAACATTACAGAAATACTATGATTTAGAAAAACAGTACAACATAGCAGAAATGCTGCGATTTACCAGAGACACTGTAAAATACTATTAATATTGAAATTTAAAAAAAACATACTATGTTTTAGCACAAATACTGTAATTTGACAGAAATACTATCATTTGGCAGAAATACTATGTTTCAGCAGAAATATTATAACATAGCAGAAATAAAATTATATAGCAGAAATGCTATATTTAGAAAGAAAAATATAATATAGTAGAAATACTATGATTTAGCAGAAATACTGTAATCAGCACATATACTGTAACATGACAGAAATTCCTCCACTTAGTAGTAATACTATAACATAAAACAAATGTTATGATTTGGCACAAAAACCATAATTTGGCAAAATACTATGATTTAGCAGAAATACTATGATTGAGCAGAAGTACTAAGATGTAGGTAAAGTACTTTGATTTAACAGAAATACAATTATGGAGGAGTAATACTTTAAAATGGGAGAAATATTGATACACACACATACACAGAGCCTAAAGGGAACAGTATTTGTGCCATGGAGTGTTAACAAGAATCTGAGGTCCATATTAGAAAAGCTGCTAAAATCATAAATGTTTGCAGAATTGGGAAAGAGAGTGAGCGCCTGGAAAACAGGGTGATGAGCAGTCAGAATTAGATTGCGGTGAGAGGTGAAAAACGCCGTTTTTTGGAGTTATAAAACGTCGTGTAACTCAAAAACTAGGTGGACTAGAAGCATAATTCTTGTACTGGGTGAATCAGTGGACTTTGGTGTACTTTGACTGTGATTTGCATTGCTCTTTGTACATCTGTCGCTGAGATATGACAAGAGAAGAAAGGGCAGACCTCAGATATGATTGGCTGGCTGGGAAGCCGTGCAGGCCCTGATTTGTAAATTTGAATGTTACATCCCTAAGATATGATTGGCTGGGTGAGAAGCCGTGCAGGCCCTGATATGTAAATTTGAATGCCTCAGTCCTCAAAGAGGATTGGCTGCCTGGGGACCTGGCAGAAATATATAGAAATACTATGATTAAGCATAAATACTACATTTAGCAGAAATACTATATTAAGCACAAATCCTATAATAAGCAGAATTACTATATTAAGCAATATAAATATCCTATAAAAATCCTATAAAAAGCAAAAATACTGTACTATGATTTGGTAGAAAAACTATAATTAATCAGAAATACTAAATTTAGCAAAAATCTTATAAAACAGCAGAAATGCTATGATTTAGCACAATAGTAATAACTTAAACAGAAAAATTGGAAAAGCAAAATGGACAGCTGAAAAAATGCTGAACATGCTAATGGTCCTTCAAATATACTTGTTAAATGAAAAAAAATCGGCAAAAAATATATATAACAGCCACACAATCACAAATATGGACACATATGGAAACACACACACACACACACACATACACACACAAGATCCAATTCAGTCAGCCAGTCTAAATATATTGAATTTAAATCTTAAATGAGATCATCCCATAAAAAGGCTCTCTCTCTCGCTCTCTCTCTCTCTCTCTCTCTGTCACACACACACACACACACACACACACACAAGATCCAATTCAGTCAGCCAGTCTAAATATATTGAATTTAAATCTTACATTGAGATTATCACACACACACACACACACACACACACACACACACAAGATCCAATTCAGTCAACCAGTCTAAATATATTGAATTTGAATCTTACAATGAGATCATCCCATAAAAAGGCTTTCTCTCTCTCTCTCTCTCTCTCTCTCTCTCTGTCACACACACACACACACACACACACACACACACACACACACAGATCCAATTCAGTCAACCAGTCTAAATATATTGAATTTGAATCTTACAATGAGATCATCCCATAAAAAGGCTTTCTCTCTCTCTCTCTCTCTCTCTCTCCTCTCTCGCTCTGTCACACACACACACACACACACACACACACACACGATCCAATTCAGTCAACCAGTCTAAATATATTGAATTTAAATCTTACAATGAGATCATCCCATAAAAGGCTTTCTCTCTCTCTCTCTCTCTCTCTCTCTCTCTCTGTCACACACACACACACACACACACACACACACACACAAGATCCAATTCAGTCAACCAGTCTAAATATATTGAATTTAAATCTTACAATGAGATCATCACACACACACACACACACACACACACACACACACACACACACAAGATCCAATTCAGTCAACCAGTCTAAATATATTGAATTTGAATCTTACAATGAGATCATCCCATAAAAAGGCTTTCTCTCTCTCTCTCTCTCTCTCTCTCTCTCTCTGTCACACACACACACACACACACACACACACACACACACACACACACAAGATCCAATTCAGTCAACCAGTCTAAATATATTGAATTTAAATCTTACAATGAGATCATCCCATATAAAGGCTTTCTCTCTCTCTCTCTCTCTCTCTCTCTCTCTCTGTCACACACACACACACACACACAAGATCCAATTCAGTCAACCAGTCTAAATATATTGAATTTGAATCTTACAATGAGATCATCCCATAAAAAGGCTTTCTCTCTCTCTCTCTCTGTCTCTCTCCCTCTCTCTCTCTCTGTCACACACACACACACACACACACACACACACACACACACACAAGATCCAATTCAGTCAACCAGTCTAAATATATTGAATTTAAATCTTACAATGAGATCATCCCATATAAAGGCTTTCTCTCTCTCTCTCTCTCTCTCTCTCTGTCACACACACACACACACACACACACACACACACACACACACACACAGGGAGAGAGAAGTAAGTTTCTAGCTCAGTCAAGTAGCCTGGGAGCTGCTAAATTTGAATCCACCAATCAGAGAGCCTGTGCACTTTTTCCCGCCAAAACAGGTTCACGCAGCACAGAGAGACACAGTCTCTTTCTCATAATGACGACTCCCCTCAAACAAATGACCATAATTTCCTAACCGTAGGGGCTAGAACGGTCATTCTTACACCGTTTTGTTCAGAAGAGATGGGGGAATCTTAAAGTGTTGACAATATATCATTAAAATATGAAATATTAAAGATATTTGACTTCTAATGCACCATAACTGAGTAGAGCAAAGCAAAAACTGCCTTGACTTGCCCTCAAACAACGCTTTCTAACTCTAAATCTATTTGGAGTATCAATATCATTCTTTCACCGTAAGAGACAGCAGGCTTTGGTGAACAATCATGGAAATTTTCAGGTCTCTGTGGAAATCCATTAAAAAGATATGACGAGAGAAAAAAGTGGTTCATTTCCAGAGTTTGAAATCTGAAGAAATCTGAGCGAAGGACGAATTTCCTACCCTCAAACAAGTCTAACTCATTTCAGAACGGTAATAGGTGAGAAAAAAATTATTGAATTGTGAGTGTCAGGAGTGTCTGAAGATATACTGGGACAAGCCTCATGTTTTAACTTCGCTTCATTAAGGAGATATGATGATTCGAATATGGCTCTCATTACAGAAATCAAGCGGTGATTTTGAACAAACTCTCCATTGACTTTCTATGGAGAGTTTTCAGACTTTGTGTTGGTCTGAGGAGATTTGCCAAAATTCTATAAATCCCACAACAATGACAGTGACATTTTCTGAAAGCCAGCAAAAATACCTACGTTTTGATGTATAATTTGTGGAAGTTGAGTGAAAATTGATCAAGTAGCAAGAAGTTGTTCGGACATGAAGAGAAGACTGCAAAACCTTCAGTGGCACACTGGAAGCCAAGTGCATAGCAACCATAACAACGCATGTATTTTGTGAAAAATCACAAGTTTGCAACTCAAAACTTTAAGAGGCATAAAAGTAAAACGGTAAAAGATTTGAAAAAGCTGATTTATTCCTGAATAGCCCAATAATTTGAGAACATTTTAAAGTTTGAATGGTTGTTCTACGTGAAAGTAGGAAAAAGTAGTTAAGTTTCAAAAACAAGCAAGTTTTAGCAGAATTGCGGAAGTTTCCCATTCATTTCAATGGGACAAATTAAAGGAAAAAAGCTTAATATTTTAAAAAGTATAACAGTATAAAATACCAAAAGATATTGCCGGAAAGAGCAAAAATAGCAGAATAGTTTAAAATTTGAACGGTGAAAATCGGCTGAAAATTGTGGAAGTAGTTGAGTGCCAAAAAACGTACGGAAGCAACTAGAATAATAACTAGAAAAATTTGCATTTCCTGCGAAAATGCAGTGTGGATGCTGTAAAGCTGAAGCTGTCAGCTGAAACTAGCTGAAAAAGCTGAAAAGTTGCAGAAGTTGTAAAACCTTTGCAAAAAATTGTAATAACTTTGCAGAAGCATAAGAACTTAGCAAAAATGTAATTACTTAGCAGAACTGCAATAACGTAAAGAAAACATAATACTTGGCAGAAATACAATAACATAGCAGAACTTAGCAGCAGAAATTAGAATAAATATTGTAACTTACCAGAAACAAGATAACTTTTCAGAAATACAGGATTTTAGCAAACATGGTACAAGATTACATAGATACTTTATTTAAACAAAATACCTAAACATTGCACAAATACTGTGATTTAGGACAAATAGTACAACATAGCAGAAATGCTGTAATTCAGCAAATATATTATGCTATGGCACAAATAGAAAGAATATGCTCAAATACTATGATTTTGCTCAAATAATATGATTAAGCAATAATACTAAGATTTAGCAGAAATACTGTATTTAGCACAAATACCGAAAAGTAGCAGAAATACTGTAATTTAGCATAATAGTAATAACTTGCACAATTACAAATATGGACATGGTAAATGGCCTGTATTTATATAGCGCTTTTATGGTCCCTAAGGACCCCAAAGCTCTTTACATATCCAGTCATTCACCCATTCACACACTGGTGATGGCAAGCTACGTTGTAGCCACAGCCACCCTGGGCGCACTGACAGAGGCGAGGCTGCTGGACATTGGCGCCACCGGGCCCTCTGACCACCACCAGTAGACAACGAGTGAAGTGTCTTGCCCAAAGACACAACGACCGAGACTGTCCGAGCCGGGCCTCGAACCGGTAACCTTCCGATTACAAGGCGAACTCCCAACTTTTGAGCCACGATCGCCCCCATATATGGAAACACACATGCACAGAGACACACACAGGATCCAATTCAATCAACCAGTGTAAATATATTGATTTTAAATCACACAATAAGATACACCCATAAAAAGGCTCTCTCTCTCTCTCTCTCTGTCATACAGACACACACACACACACACACACACACACACACACGCAGCAGCAGCAGAAGCAAGTGAACAAACAGGGGCTGTACAGTGTTTCCTGTATGTTTCTAGGTGGGTCAAAAAGCCTGGAGCTGCTTAATTTGAATCCACCAATCAGAAAGGCTATGTCCTTTTTCCCGCCAAAACAGGTGCATCTGTTTTTATACACGCAGCACAGAGACAGGATTTGTGTAGTCTATTTTTCATAGTGAGGACTCCTCTCAAACAAATGGCTATAATTTCCTTACCAGCTGCGCCACTGGGAAAGACAGTGAGCACTTGGGAAACAGGGTGATGAGCAGTCAGAATTAGATCGCGGTGTGAGGCAAAGAGCGCCGTTTTTTGGAGTTACAAAACGTCGTGTAACTCCAAAACTAGGTGGACTAGAAGCATAATTCTTGTACTGGGTGAATCAGCGGACTTTGGTGTACTTTGACTGCGATTTTCATTACTCTTTGTACATCCGTCGCTGAGATATGACGAGAGAAGAAACGGCAGACCTCAGATATGATTGGCTGGCTGGGAAGCTGGCAGAAATATATAGTAATAGTGTGATTAAGCATAAATACTACATTTAGCAGAAATACTGTATTAAGGACAAATCCTATAAAAAGCAGAAATACTATATTAAGCACAAATCCTATAAAAAGCAGAAATACTATATTAAGCAATATAAAAATCCTATAAAAATGGTATAAAAAGCAAAAATACTGTAATATGATTTGGTAGAAAAACTATAATTAATCAGAAATACTATATTTGGCAGAAATACTGTAATCAGCACATATACTGTAACATGACAGAAATTCCTCCACTTAGTAGTAATACTATAACATAACACAAATGTTATGATGAGTTGAGCGGCTGGTACTCTGGTGCAGTCAGCACAATCTGGAGCTGAACACTCTTAAAACTGTAGAGATGACAGTGGACTTCAGGAGACATCCCTCAACTCTGCCCCCCCTCATCATATCAGACAGCCCTGTGTCTACTGTGGAGATCTTCAAGTTGCTGGGTACCACCATCTCCCAGGACCTGAAGTGGGAGACCAACATCAACTCCATCCTCAAAAAGACCCAGCAGAGGATGTACTTCCTGAGACAACTGGGGAAGTACAGTCTTCCACAGGAGCTGCTGATCCAGTTCTACACTGCAGTCATTGAGTCTGTCCTGTGCTCCTCCATCACAGTCTGGTATGGTGCAGCCACTAAACAGGACAGGTGCAGACTGCAGCGGACTGTACGGGCAGCAGAAAGGATCATCGGCGCCCCCCTGCCCTCCATCCAGGATCTGTACCTCTCAAGAACCGGGAAACGGGCAGGGAAAATCATCACAGACCCCTCACACCCTGGACACAGACTTTTTGATCTGCTGCCCTCTGGCAGACGGTACAGAAGCCTGCAGACCAGGACCACCCGACACAGGAACAGTTTCTTTCCCCTCACCATCTCCCTTCTAAACAGTTGAACTGTCACACTGCTCCCACTGCCAGACTGCAACTGCACCTTATGTACATTCTGTAGTATTCATTCCACCTCATTTCATTTCTGTATTTTATGTATATACGTTTAGATTAGTTATTTATAGTTGGTTTACACAGCTTTGTGTATGTATGTGTATGCATGTGTAATGTATATATAGATACGTGTGTGTGTGGGTGCGTGTGTGTGCGTGTGTGTGTGTGTGTGTGTGTGTGAGATTTACATTGCTGTGCTCGAGAGCCACCATCTACCGGAACCAAATTCCTTGTATTTGTCTGCACATATACTTGGCCAATAAACATGATTCTGATGACTTGGCACAAAAACCATGATTTAGCAGAAATACTATGATTGAGCAGAAGTACTAAGATGTAGTAAAAGTACTTTGATTTAAGAGAAATCCAATTATGGATGAGTAATACTTTAAAATGGGAGAAATATTGATACACACACATTCACAGAGCCTAAAGGGAAGAGTATTTGTGCCATGGAGTGTTAAGAAGAATCTGAGGTCCATATTAGAAAAGCTGGTAAAAGTTTTCAGAATTGTAATAAATGATGAATATGAATTAGTGGTCTGTGATAGTGTATTAATTTGTAGGGCAAAAAACATGTTGTCCAAGGTGGAGTTGAACCCACGACCTTTGAGTTGCAGACCTGTGTCATTACCAGCTGCGCCACTGGGAAAGACAGTGAGCTCTTGGGAAACAGGGTGATGAGCAGTCAGAATTAGATCGCGGTGTGAGGCAAAGAGCGCCGTTTTTTGGAGTTACAAAACGTCGTGTAACTCCAAAACTAGGTGGACTAGGAGCATAATTCTTGTACTGGGTGAATCAGCGGACTTTGGTGTACTTTGACTGCGATTTTCGTTACTCTTTGTACATCCGTCGCTGAGATATGACGAGAGAAGAAACTGCAGACCTCAGATATGATTGGCTGGCTGGGAAGCTGGCAGAAATATATAGTAATAGTGTGATTAAGCATAAATACTACATTTAGCAGAAATACTGTATTAAGCACAAATCCTATAAAAAGCAGAAATACTATATTAAGCACAAATCCTATAAAAAGCAGAAATACTATATTAAGCAATATAAAAATCCTATAAAAATGGTATAAAAACAAAATACTGTAATATGATTTGGTAGAAAAACTATAATTAATCAGAAATACTATATTTAGCACAAATCTTATAAAATAGCAGAAATAGTATGATTCAGCACAATAGTAATAACTTAAACAGAAAATTGGAAAAGCAAAATGGACAGCTGAAAAAATGCTGAACATGCTAAGGGTCCTTCAAATGTACTTGTTAAATGAAAAAAAAACTCAGCAAAAAAAGTGTAACAGTCACACAATCACAAATATGGAAACATATGGAAACACACATGCACAGAGAGACACACACAGGATCAAATTCAGTCAACCAGTCTAAATATATTGAATTTAAATCATACAACAAGATGCTCCCATAAAAACTCTGTCTCGCCCTCTCTTTCTCTCTCTCTGTCACACACACACACACACACACACACACACACACACACACACACACAGGGAGAGAGAAGTAAGTTTCTAGCTCAGTCAAGCTGCCTGGGAGCTGCTGAATTTGAATCCACCAATCAGAGAGGCTGTATACTTTTTCCCGCCAAAACAGGTGCAGCCGTTTTACACACCAGAGCACAGAGACAGGATTTCTGCAGTGAATTTCTCATAGTGAGGATTCCTCTCAAACAAATGGCCATAATTTCCTAACCGTAGGGGCTAGAACGGTCATTCTTACACCGTTTTGTTCAGAAGAGATCAGGGAATCTTAAAGTGTTGGCAATTTATCATTAAAATATGAATTATTAAAGATATTTGACTTCTAATGCACCATAACTGAGTAGAGCAAAGCAAAAACTGCCTTGACTTGCCCTCAAACAACGCTTTCTAACTCTAAATCTATTTGGAGTATCAATATCATTTTTTCACCGTAAGAGACAGCAGGCTTTGGTGAACAATCTTGGAAATTTCAGGTCTCTGTTGATATCCGTTAAAAAGATATGACGAGAGAAAAAAGTGGATCATTTCCAGAGTTTGAAATCTGAAGAAATCTGAGCGAAGGACGAATTTCCTACCCTCAAACAAGTCTAACTCATTTCAGAACGGTAATAGGTGAGAAAGAAATTCTTGAATTGTGAGCGTCAGGAGTGTCTGAAGATATACTGGGACAAGCCTCATGTTTTAACTTCGCTTCGTTAAGGAGATATGACGATTCGAATATGCCTCTCATTACAGAAATCAAGCGGTGATTTTGAACAAGCTCTCCATTGACTTTCTATGGGGATTTTTGAGACTTTGTGTTGGTCTGAGGAGATTTGCCAAAATTCTATAAATCTCACAACAATGATGGTGACATTTTCTGAAAGCCAGCAAAAATACCTACGTTTTGATGTATAATTTGTGGAAGTTGAGTGAAAATTGAGCAAGTAGCAAGAAGTTGTTCGGACATGAAGAGAAGACTGCAAAACCTTCAGTGGCACACTGGAAGCCAAGTGCATAGCAACCATAACAACGCATGTATTTTGTGAAAAATCACAATTTGCAACTCAAAACTTTAAGAGGCATAAAAGTAAAACGGTAAAAGATTTGAAAAAGCTGATTTATTCCTGAATAGCCCAATAATTTGAGAACATTTTAAAGTTTGAATGGTTGTTCTACGTGAAAGTAGGAAAAAGTAGTTAAGTTTCAAAAACAAGCAAGTTTTAGCAGAATTGCGGAAGTTTCCCATTCATTTCAATGGGACAAATTAAGGAAAAAAGCTTAATATTTTAAAAAGTATAACAGTATAAATACCAAAAGATATAGCCGGAAAGAGCAAAATAGCAGAATAGTTTAAAATTTGAACGGTGAAAATAGCACAAAATTGTTAAGTAGTTAAAGGCCAAAAAGTGTACGGAAGCAACAAGAATAAAGTATAAAGAATAAAGAGAAACAGGAACTCAATAGTGTGGATGCTTAAAGCATCCACACAACTAGAAAATTTGCATTTCCTGCGAAAATGCAGTGTGGATGCTTTAAAGCTGAAGGTGTATGGTGAAAATAGCTGAAGAAATCAAAGTCAGTGATTAACAAGTTGTTGAATTTAATTACGTTGCAGAACAACATCAAGTTAACAAAAATGTAATAACTTAGCAGAAATGCAATAACTTAGAAGAAACATAACAATTCAGCAGAAATGTTGTAGTTTACCAGAAGCTACAACTTAGCAGAAATGAAATAATTTAGAATAACATAACTTAACATAACATAATAAATAAAAGTAGTGTAACCTAGCAAAAATAATATAATTTAGTAGAAAATTAAAAACTTGGCAGAAATATTACAAGTTACCAGAACTGCTATAATTTTGCAGAAATGTAATAATTAGGCAAAACTGTCAACAGATAACAGCTGAAAAGGCTGAAGTAACCTCAAAGTTACTTGTTTATCTGTGAAAAATTACCAGAAACATTAGAAAAGGAAGAAAATCAGCCAGCAGATAAACTGATGTGGAACAAAACCAAGGGAAAATAACAGAGTTTACACAGCTGGTGAAATCTAAAAATGGCAAAAAAACAAAACAAAAAACAAACAAAAAACCCAAACAAACAAAACCCACACAAACAACATTTAGGTAATAAATGCACAAGATGCTGCGGTCAGAGATAAAACACCCAAAAATAATGTTATTGAAATGCCAAAGAGTGACAGAAAGTTTAGAAAGTAGAAAACCAGTAGTAGAAAAGTAGAACATTCAAATATATTTAGAAACATATGATACAAAATATTTACTCAGTTGTTTCCAATGATTACAATAATGGCATACAGAAATAAAAATCCCATTTGGGACAAACAGAAAAATATTAATAGAAAATGCAAATCAAATGAATCTAACATTTATACAAACAATTGAAGCATCTGTTGGAATTGTGAACATATCCTTGTTTGCCATGTTTATGGTTATGGCCCTAAGATGCGCAGACACATGATAGGCTATTAACTGCAAAAATATACACATATATAAACAGCAAGTGAGAGAGAAAATATATGCTCTGATTTGGAGCTTTGTGTAAATACCATTTGGCAAGGATAAACAACATGTTCCAATGCCACGTTAAAATTTTCATAAGCTTCATTTTTTCAGTTAGTTTACAGTTTCCTGATTTTATGATAATATGGTACCAATCTACAAAATACTGTCGAAATGAAGTCCACATTTTGATATATTTGAGGTGTAGAGAGTCACACAGCTGAACAATCGATGTGCATATTTAAAGAAACAGGGATCAAATAAAGAACATTATTGTGGAATAAATTACAGTGAAAATAATCACTGCTTTGCGTTAAAGAGTGACTTATGATGAGGTATTAATTGGGTTAACTTTACCTCTAACAGCTTTTCACATAGTGCTGTGACCAGGATGAAATCCATCATAAAGTAACTGTAAACAGTAGAACCATTAGCATGAATGTTATGGTTCTACTCTGATCAAAACAAAAGTCAGCTGTGTGACCTGATATAAAATGATAAAGAGGAACATATATAAATTGATGTGACCTTTATGAACTTTTCAAAATGACTTTATATGTCTGACCCATTATCTATATATATTAGAGCAGATGTGGAATACCACTGTTAGACCTAGTCTATACTAATGTAGTTACTGACACCCCATACTAAGGCAGGATTCATACAAACACACATTATTTATTCTCTTAAACATTTTCTTTTTTCACATTTTGAGATTGTGTAATTTCTATAAAGAATATGTCTAATAGTGCAATAGATATAGTTATTTAAATGTCCATAATAATGACATGATCATTTTTGTACATCCTACAATTCAAGATTTAGAGCTGTGTGTTTGTATGAATTCAGCTTGCTATACTTATAGACTTAGATATATTAATCCACTATTTACCCAAACAAGTTACATTGTTTGGGTAAATAGATTGGGTTTGTCCTACAAAATAATTATTCAACAATAAAAAAAAACCCACAAAAACATCTAGACATTAATCCAGAGTTCAGTTTCATATGTCTGATATTGTTTGTTAATCTGGTGACACAAACACAGTCAAAAATTCATTGCTAGTGTGACATGTGGTCCTTTTTGCCTTTAACCAATGATATGCTGGTTACTTGGACCAGTTTAGTATTTGCTGTCACAGAGGAATGTACATAAATCCAAAAGACAAAACTGAAAAAAATATGTTAATTGCAAACATGTTTTTGCTTAGTAAAGGACTGAAATTACATGGAAACTGTCATCTTAAAGCCTCATTGTAAATGTCATCACAAACAGATGTTTTACACACAGTTAACAAAGCTCCACCACATCCGATCACTGCATATAAAATAAAAAAATAAATAATAAAAAATTAACACAAGGGAAGACTTTTGATTTAATAACTAAGCTTAAAATAAGTGTTACCTTTGAATATTTGTGGGAAAAATCTGATACTACCCCAGAATTCAAAGCCACACTGGAAACGATGACAGGCTTGCAGCCCTCTGTCTTCCTGGAGTGAGGTGCCTGATCAGTAGCAGTGAGTTGACAGAAGTCGGTGTCTGTAAGAGTGGCCAACACTGATACTGTCCACTTACGTAGAGTCTAAGAAGCTGGAATGCAGGCACACTGTACGAGCTTGTTCTAAAAAATACAGAAAAGGAACATTTTATTTGTGTTAAGGCTAAAACTGAAGTTATAAATGGACAATGTTGAAATACCTTATAGGTGCTGCAGGCCACATAACCAGAATCCAGAGCAATCTCA
Organism: Oreochromis niloticus; assembly: GCF_001858045.2. NCBI lineage: Eukaryota > Metazoa > Chordata > Actinopteri > Cichliformes > Cichlidae > Oreochromis > Oreochromis niloticus. The sequence goes on along the minus strand of NW_020328973.1, from coordinate 2,414 downwards.
CACTCACATGATGGTGAGGAAAGACATGAGCTCTGCAATGAGGTTTGAATGTTTCAGTTGGACATGAAGAACTCAGGAGACAGCAGTACCTGCACAGAGAGACGGAGTAGAAAAGCATAGATTTGTAATCCATAATGTGAATTAAAACTCAAAAGTGTCAACAGTATAATCATTTGAGTGTGTAATTCTTTATGCATAAACAGGATTTAAATTAATTAAATGAATTAAAAGCACTGACATTTTTTTTTATCAAAGATAAAGAATCATACCTCTCTCTGCTCTGAGGATCACTGAGCATCTCTGACAGGAAATACAGTTTCCTCAGTATGGTCATCATTGAGGGTCTCAGAGGTGTGTAGTGTGGCAGCATGTGATGGTCTCCAGATCAGGCAGGAGGTCAGGTGATGGGTGTGTCATCTTCTCCATTGAAGACACACTGGTATGGCAGTTCATAACACAGCAGTCTCCTTGTGGCATGTAGTTATCTGTGCAGTCCAGCACTGATGGATCAGGTTTGGCTCAGCAGTTCATGAAGATGGTGTTAAGATGTTGTTGTTTCAGCTGAGGATGGTGAAGTTGAAGGTTTTCCCACAAAGGAACAGGACTGTGTGTGCCCTGTCTGAAAATACATCTACAAACTAAAGTGCTTTTAACACACCAACCCACCCTCCCCACCCACCCATCTCAGCCCCAAGTGTCTATGTAATGCTGGTATGGGGTGTCAGTTACTAATCTAATTAGTGCATAGAAGCGGGGGCTACACCTAAAGCCCCCCTTTCTGATGTCTTTGTTATTAGCAGCTTTTCCAGCTGCTCAGAGAATCTGACTTGGCCTTTATCCACCCAAACCAACCCACCCGGATAAAGGCCAAGTCAGAAATGGATGCAGAAACTTCCATGTACTTCTAAATCAGTTTATAATATTCTGTAAGCTGTAAAATGTTTTCTCTACATATGTTATTATAGACATCTCTGGTAGCCTAAAGATAGTTTAAACTTTTAACATTTTTTACCTGTAAAACATGATAAGCAAAACTCATTCATCCCAAAACGTTTGATTCTACAAATCTACTTAATCAGAAATATATTTCTGTTTTATTCATGTGACCATATAAATACCTGCATTTATCTGGGATTTATTACTATTTCTATTTGAAGCCCTTTGAGGGGAGCTCTCGTTTGTTGAGTACATCGCAGTAAAAAAGTATAAAAGGAGTGCATTAAATCCATGAAATGCATTAGTAGATTTAGTCATACTATCAAAGCAGATCTCCCGCTCTGCATGAAGTACAGCATGATTTGGTGAATGATTATACATTGCAATAGAAAGGATTTTCTTAGACAAGTAGGGAAGACAATATGAAGAATATGATTTTTCAATGAAAAATCTTTTTCATGCTCTACAATCAGTAAACTCTGTAACAAACATGATCTGTAATTGTTTCAAACTCACCAGACGACTTCATGATTGGCTGAGGACAGGACACAAAACACAGGGTTGTGGTAACTGTAATATGTCCTCAGGACACCTGAATGGAGACTGTGCTGTGGCTGAGAAATAAAAATGAGGTCAAGCAGGGTGTTCTTGTCTGTAGTGGCAGAAGTGATCAGTGTGAATACCTCTCGACTGAAACTGCTCCAGAATCTGTTTTCTTCCACTCTGTAACTGGTTCTCATTAAAATCTCCACACACAATTATTGGTGACAGTCCATTATTTCAAGTGAATCTAAAAGACTTACCAGGTTTTGCATGAATGGTGTCAAACTGTAGTCTGGAGGTCTGTACACAACAGCATGAGCGCAGGGAATGGAGCCTGAACCTTTAACACTAGAACTCAAGATCAGTGACATTATGCAGATACTGTTTTACCTGAACCTGAAAATGATTCCTCAAATACACAACAACTCCACCACCACTTCTGCTGGCCATGTGAGGAAAGTTTGTGTAGGACACATGTCTGTTGCGTTTGAACATGGTGTAGCCGTCCAAATGAAGACTGTCTGCAACAAAGGAGCCTTGGAAGGTGAGACTCAGTGAGACACAAAACATCTGCTAAACACATTTCATGATGACTCTTGATGTCACTGATGTGAGATGGCAAACCCTCCGTATTGTGATGGATCAGTGTAAGAGTGTCAGGTCTGCTGGCTGTTTCTCTGACCTGAAGAAGAGGCATCATTTCCTCAACGCTGGCTTGTCTCATGGTTTGGAGCGCTGCAGTTACCTCGGGATTGGCATTTTTTCTCATCCAAGTCCTGAAATAGAGTCCACTGAGAGACGTCACCCTGCTGAGAGCAACATAAGCCATACCTGGTTCAAAATGTTCTTCATTGAAACTACAGCTGTCTGTGTTGTAAGACCCTGGTTTGTGGATTGTGCAGGCAAATGCTAGCTTTACAGGAAACTGTCTGCGT